>NW_026510932.1:0-185679 GCF_027579735.1 Bombina bombina
TTAGAACCCTTAATCATCTGCAAATATTTTATTTTGCAAAAACGAAACACTGATTTATAATTAAATGCTAGGAGTACTCACATTTTTCAGATACCACAAGCTGAAAGGTAAATTATTTCATATACTGAGTAATTCTTATTACTCAATACTACCTCTCAATCCCTCCTACCACCACTTATTCCCATTGAGCGATCTCAGACAGAGCACAGCTTCCCTTGGGAGGAACCCTTTTTACTGTTAATGTTACTACTATTATTCCAAGAACGGATAATCAACCTTATCTCACCTATATATATCCTAACTATACCGTGTTTAATTTTCTTTTCTTTAGGTATAAATAAAGCAAAAATATCTGAATCACAGATAGTTTATCTAAAATAAAAACAAGGTTCAGTAACTGGGACCCAAGAGTGGTCTCCTTTTATCTCAGATTGCCCCCTTAGTGTTGCATCCTTCACAGACTTAAGAGGCCCAAAAGTGACCTCATGTGTTATCAGGGGGGGTATACAGACCATTGGGCGAATATTGCTTGTACTATATGTATAAGCTGCCATAGGAACAAGAGCTGTCCTTTTCTTTTTATTCTGATTGTGCATTGCAAAATTTTGTTTTGTCTTATTACTTACCATGATAATTGTCTGTATGCCTACAAGTGAACCTCAATAAAAACTATTTAAAAAAAAAAGCATTTTTCTTCTATAAGATTTAGTTCCATGTGGTCTCAAATTGCTTGGTCTATGCGGAGTGCTAAAATATATGTTTCTTTTAAATGGTTGGGCTACAGATACCATTAGTCATTATTTCTTTTTTTGGAGGTCCTTTGAGTAAGCAATTTTCTGGTCTCCACAGATCAGGTCATATGTATCCATAATCATTAGCAGGTTACTTTTTTACCAGTAGCCGGACCACATTGTATTGTTCAGAAAGAAACTCAGGTGGCCAAAGTTAAGTTAATTATCCAACCATGCCCTCCCTTCTATAACAAAAGTTATTACCATCCATGCAAGCAAACAAGCTTGCTACGCACATCATTTCATAGGAGTCAGAACTGAATTTGCATCCAGAATTCATTACCTAGGAATTTCTATACTTACTTGTTAGATATCTGAAAGAAGAAGATCTTTTCAGTAAGACCTTGGGTGCATCTTCTTAGGAAAATGTCCTACATAATACAGTAGGTAAATTGTGCACAGTCTTTACTTAAAAAAATTCTTCATATAAAACCAAGTCTGACTCTCAGTGACATCTAATAACAGAATCTTGATTGACCTTATGAAACCCCAGTAGTCAAGATCCGTATGTTTAACCCCTTAATGACGCATGTCGTACAGGGTACATCACACACAACCTGGTCTTAAAAGACCAGCAACGTACCCTGTATGATATTAGGGGTTTAAAGCGACTGGAAGTGATCCTGCTCGCTTCCAGCCGCTTTCCGGTTATTGCAGTGATGCCTCGATATCGAGGCATCCTGCAATAACACCCCTTGGCCATCCGATCAGAGAGAGCCACTCTGTGCCCTCTCTGCACCGACATCGATGGCCGGTATCGTTCGTGGGTGGGGTCGATGGGGCGCACACGGGGGGGGCGGGACGGGTGAGAACCGCTACACTACAGAAAAGTTTTAGTTATAAAAGTGGGAGAAAGGGGTATTTTAATTTTTGTTTAAAAAAACAATCGAAGGTATCTTGGAGGGGGTGGGGGTTGGTCTTTGGTGGGGGGGGAGCTACACTACAGAAAAGGGAAAAAAAATAAAAAAACAACAATTTTATTCTAAACTGGGTACTGGCAGACAGCTGCCAGTACCCAAGATGGCGCCCATTAAGGCAGAGGGGGAGGGTTAGAGAGCTGTTTGGTGGGGGATCAGTCAGGTTGGGGGCTAAGGGGGGGGTCCTACACAGCAGCATATGTAAATATGCTTTAAAAAAAAAAGCCTAAATATACCTTTTATTTAGTACTGCAGAGTTGCTGCCAGTACTTAAGATGGCGGGGACAATTGTGGGGTGGGGGAGGGAAGAGAGCTGTTTTGGAGGGATCAGGGGGTCTGATGTTTCAGGTGGGAGGCTGAACTCTACACTAAAGCTAAAATTAACCCGCAAGGTACCTAATTAACCCTTCACTGCTAGCCATAATACACGTGTGATGCGCAGCGGCATTTAGCAGCCTTCTAAGTACCAAAAAGCAACGCCACAGCCACATATGTCTGATATTTCTGAACAAAGGGGATCCCAGAGAAGCATTTACAACCAATTGTGCCATAATTGCACAAGCTGTTTGTAAATGATTTCAGTGAGAAACCTAAAATTGTGAAAAATGTAACATTTTTTTTTATTTGATCGCATTTGGCGGTGAAATGGTGGCATGAAATATACCAAAATGGGCCTAGATCAATACTTGGGGTTGTCTACTACACTACACTAAAGCTAAAATTATCCCAAAAAGCTCCCTACATGCTCCCTAATTAACCCCTTCACTGTTGGACATAATACACGTGTGGTGCACAGTGGCATTTAGCGGCCTTCTAATTACCAAAAAGCAACACCAAAGCCATATATGTCTGCTATTTCTGAACAAAGGGATCCCAGAGAAAAATTTACAACCATTTATGCCATAATTGCACCAGCTGTTTGTAAATAATTTCAGTGAGAAACCGAAAGTTTGTGAAAAAATTTGTGAAAAAGTGAACGATTTTTTGTATTTGATCGCATTTGGCGGTGAAATGGTGGCATGAAATATACCAAAATTGGCCTAGATCAATACTTTGGGATGTCTACTAAAAAAAAATATATACATGTGTCAATGGATATTCAGGGATTCCTGAAAGATATCAGTGTCCTAATGTAACTAGCGCTAATTTTGACAAAAAAAATGGTTTGGAAATAGCAAAGTGCTACTTGTATTTATGGCCCTATAACTTGCAAAAAAAAAAAGAACATGTAAACATTGGGTATTTCTAAACTCAGGACAAAATTTAGAAACTATTTAGCATTGGTTTTTTTGGTGGATGTAGATGTGTAACAGATTTTGGGGTCAAAGTTAGAAAAAGTGTGTTTTTTTCCCATTTTTTTCTCATATTTATAATTTTTTTATAGTAAATTATAAGATATGATGAAAATAATGGTATCTAATATGTGTTGGTACAGTAAATGAGTAAGAGGAAAATTACAGCTAAACACAAACACCGCAAAAAGGTTAAAATAGCCTTGGTCCCAAACGGACAGAAAATGGAAAAGTGCTGTGGTCATTAAGGGTTAAACGACAGTCGAGTCAAATTTAAACTTTCATGATTTAGATAGGGCATGCAATTTTAAACACCTTTCCAACGTACTTTTATAATCAAATTTGTTTTGTTCCGGGTTTCCGGTGGGCATTGCCACGCGTGGTGCTAACGTGTGAGGGAAGACGCGATATCGCTCTCTGCCTGAGCTAATCCTAAGGCCTACAAGTCATAAAGTGCTCCATACGAATAGAAGGGTCTGTGTGGAAGCCCAAAGATAATTTGCCACGTCGCAGCTGGCGCTCCCTGAGGGACATATCGGAGCATCAATACAAATGGCAGAGGAATCCTAAGAGTTCCTGAAACGGTCTACTGTGTCAACTGAGGGTAAGCAGGAAACTACTGCGGTCCATGATAGCGGCGTCTAGCGGCTGTGGGGTTAAACCTGCATGCTCTGGATGCCACAAGGGTAGGAGCGGATTCACCTGCTGACAGAATTTACTGTGCCCTGCTTTGTGACTAAGTTTTCAGGCAGAATATTCTTGGCCAACAAAATTAAGTAAGACTCTCTTAAAGTTTTACTGCCAATTATTATTATTACCAGCATTCCCTGTAGGAGACTACTGTGTGCTTCTGGCCCCAAGAGTTACTAAAATGAACTCACCTTACTGGTTAACCTATTCTCAGAACAGGAACATATTCCGCTGCCTAATAACAGCTACAGCTGCGATCTGCTGAGATGTATCTACAATAGAGTTACAACAGTGAACGTTTCAAGTATGTAACTGTTAGTCTAAAAAGGGCCTTTTTACCTCATGAACTGTCCCTGCTACCTCTGTTCCTAACCTGGTATAATGATCAGCACTATTTGGCTTAAAGGGCTTACATGCTGCATTTTTATTGACTGCATTTTAATATTTGTACACATTCAGAAGAAATAATGCTGTCAGTAATCATTGGTTTAGAATAACCACTATAACTTACTTTTCGGCTCTCTAGATTTATTACAACTGAATTTGCCAAAGCTCTTGCAGTTGCCTCTTTTGTTGTTAAGGAGAAAAGAAAGGGGCAAACTCATATCCTGAAACTGAGAGCTTAATTCTTACACCTTTTATATTCTGGGAGTAAACCTGTATATCTGAGAAACATAATCTAGATCTTAATTTGCACTTCCTTTTCTTGTTTTGATATAACTATACAAAGCTGTATTTGAGTTTACTGTGAAGTAGCTATCTGTGCCCTGTGTACTTGTCGATGGGGAATCGGTATAATTTAGGCCATGCTTGTTAGCCCCCATTGGGAAGTGCTGTGTATTTGCTGATGTCAAATTATTATAAGCCAGGCTATGTCTCCCTACTGGTTAAGTTATATAAGGAAGTTACCACAGATAACTTCAGAAGGTTTCATGTGCATAATTAATCAAACCTGTGTGTCTAATTGTGCATACAAAGGAGGTCTTTATCATCTCTTTTGGGATTTTCTGAAAGTGTAAGACTGCGCCCAGAAGTATTAATGCCATATTGCTCTCATTTAAGAATATTTATGACACAGGAATTGCCTTTACATTTTTATACACATAATTCTTCTTTTGTTATTGTTTTTTATTTACCATGTCTTTTCTTTCACCGCTAGATGTCGCTATTTAGCTGTGAAATGCAAAAGTGGAAAAGTTGGAATATATCCGACATTTGAGCGCATGCGCTAAAACCCTTTGACGGCTATATTCTGACAAAGACCGCAAAGGGTTAAGAGAAGATTTTGGAAATATTCAAGCCTTTTTTTTAATTTATTTTTTACATTTTTTACATACACTGATCACTTTCAACAGGTAATACTTTATGTAGGCATTACCTTTTTCTATGCAATATTATTTTCACTTCTATGGATAGGTATTTAACTAGTAAATCACCTGCAATGCCTGTGAAAAATAATAATAAAAAAAAATAATAATAGGTTTGAAAGTGGCAGAGAGATTCGCCCAGAAGTAGAGACTATAAATATTAACAGTACAGATATATTAACAGTGTTTAATTTATTATCACCCCAGTTTGAACAAATAAGAAATGAAATTGTTTATTTTTCTTCTGAGTTAGCACAGCTTATTCCTCGTATAACTGGAGCCGAGTCTAGAATTTCAGATTTTGAAGACCTAACTACAAGACAAGAACAAATTATTCTGAAACATTTTTTGGAGTTATGTAACGAAATGGAGGAATTAAAAGATAGGGCTCATAGGAACAATCTTAAAATTTAGTCTACCAGAAAGCCCTGAATTTTGTGATTGTATATCTTTTGCCTCTATTCAACTACCTCAATTATTAGGTATGAATACTCAGGATAGCCCAATTATTGTACAGAGGTTTCACAGAGTAGGATCAGATAAAAAAATCAGCAGAGCATAATACCTACAAAAGACCAGTACTAGTTAAATTCCTGAACTTTCAGGATAAGATAAATATCCTTAGAGCCTATGGAAAGCTTAAAGGGACACTGAACCCAATTTTTTTCTTTCCTGATTCACATAGAGAATGTCATTTTAAGCTACTTTCTAATTTACTCCTATTATCAAGTTTTCTTCGTTCTCTTTCTATCTTTATTTGAAAAAGAAGGCATCTAAGCTAAGGAGCAAGCAATTTTTGGGTCCAGAACCATAGACAGCACTTGTTTATTGGCGCTGTCCAATCAGCAAGGACAACCCAGGTTGTTCACCAAAAATGGTTGGCATCTAAACTGACATTCTTGCTTTTCAAATAAACATACCAAGAGAATGAAGAGAAATTGATAAAAAGAGTAAATTAGAAAGTTGCTTAAAATTGCATGCTCTATCTGAATCACAAAAGAAAAAATGTGGGTACAGTGTCCCTTAAGACTCTGGGAAATTAATAAAAACAAAGTACTTTTATTCCGAGATTTTTCTGTGCAAACTTTTGCTAAAAGAAAGGAGATGTACCCCCTTCTGCACTAAGTTAATTGATGCAGGTTTTCTGCAAGAATGTTATATCCAGCTAAGGGTTATTGTTAACACAAAAGATGAGGTTGTGCTATTAAAATCAGGCAAGGGGGCTGCACAATTTTAAAATCAGAATGTGGTTAATTTGGTTTAATTTTAATTTGTGGTTAATATTTAATTTTACTGTATGAATAAAAGAGTCACTTTTTATTGCAGTAATAGATTTAAACAAATTTATTGTTACGTTTTAGGACCAAGGTGGGTTACAGAGGGTTTCCATTTCAATTCCGCTTCCTTACTCCCCCCTTTTCTTTACTTTGTGTTGAGAGTTGTATTATGGGGGTTTTCTTTCCCTATTTGTAAATAGTTTATTCTTAACTTAACCTCTTGGAATGTGGGGGGGATAACTTCCCCTATTAAAAGAAAGGCAAATTATATCTCAACTTGGAAAGCGTAAGGTAGCTATAGCCCTAATCCAAGAAACACATAAGAGGTTGAATGTAAGAAGCTTAAAATGCTGTGTGGTAGGGGAGGTTATTCGCTCAGGCATGCATGGCTAGAAAGAGAGGAGTCGCCTTCCTACTCAATCATAACTTGGAGTATAAGATCTTATATCAGGAGATAAATCCAGGGTCAAAGGTTTTGTTATTATTAAATTATTAATTGAGAACAAGGTTTATTGTTTATGTAACTTATATTATTATTATTATTGGTTATTTGTAGAGCGCCAACAGATTCTGCAGCGCTAGTAAACAAAGGGGAGTACAACAAAACAATTATAGGGTAGAGGGGCCCTGCCAAGAGTTGCACTGTTGTAGTCAGCTCTTAAGAAGGTGATCTACAAAACAGCTGGACTATTAGGCTTACATACTAAGGGGTTCAGGGGATAGCAATGGGGGAGAGGAACTGGTATTAGGAAAGGTTAGCGTAGGTTGTATGCGTCCCTGAACAGTAGAGTCTTTAGGGAGCATTTGAAGCTTTTAAAACTAGAAGAGAGTCTTGTGGAGGCGAAGCAGAGAGGTTCCACAAGATGGGAGCCAGTCTGGTAGAAGTCCTTGTAAACGGGAGTGTGATGAGGGTAACAAGAGAGGAGGAGAGTAGGAGGTCATGAGCAGAAGCGAAGGGGACGGGAGGGAGAGTATCTGAGACAAGTCTGAGATGTAGGGGGGAGCAGTGCAGTTGAGGGCTTTGTATGTCAGAGTGAGAGTTTTATGTTTGATCCTAGAGGAAGCCAGTGAAGGGATTGGCAGAGAGGCGCAGAGGATGATGAGCGACATGTAAGGAAAGATGAGGTCTGGCAGAGGCATTCATTATGGATTATATGGCCCAATTCAATAGATATAGACTTTGGTCTAAATTAATGTAAAGATTATATGAATTTAATGGGGCCAATTTGATATAGGAAGGGGATTTCATATGACATTTAATAACAAAGATAGATTGCGCCCTCTAAGAGGAACTCCCCAAACCGCTTAAATTGCCATATAGATCTTTAAAGGTTAGAGATACTGGTGTATTTTCAACCCTCAACCCAATTTAATAAAAAGGAATCTTCTTTATTAAATGTTTTAAAAGCATACAAGACAGGTATGCAACGTTTCGAGACCGCAGTCTCTTAATCATGCATGATTAAGAGACTGCGGTCTCGAAACGTCGCATACCTGTCTTGTATGCTTTTAAACATTTAATAAAGAAGATTCCTTTTATTACATTGGTTGCTGGTGGACAGTTTTGTTTGTTTGACATTGTGGAGCTGGAGGTCGCCAGCTGTGACCAATTTGCACCAAAGCCTAGGAAGGCATTGCCCCTGTGCCGATCTCATCTTACAATACTGTATTTTCAACCCTAATACTCAGGTGTTTACATGTGAACCTAAAAAATACCAGTCTTTTTCGTGTATTGATTTTTTTCTAGTATCTGACAAATGTTTTGGTCAACACTCAGAAGTTAAAATCGGTAGTTTTTCCATCTCTGACCATGCAGATATTTCTCTTAGTTTGAGATAGGATGCTAATGGAAATGAGTTCTCCAGGTCCTTTAGTGTTCCTAGATATCTCTACCCAAATGTAAAATTTAAAAACTAGTTAATTTTGAAATTGCAAAAGCATAAGCCATTTAAATAAGACTTCTCTCCACAAAACAGAGATTCTTTGGGAAGCTGCTTAAAGCGGTACTTCGTGGAGAAATAAAAGCATTCCGCTATAAGTGGCAAAGAGATTTTAATAATAGGAAGGAGAACTTTCTAATTTTCTGAAAAAGTAGATATAACGCTTATATAAGACATCCTAGTAAAGAAAATTGAGAGAAATATCAAGCAGTTAAAACTACATGAGAGGTAGCCGCTAATCAAAAAGCAACAGTTAAGGAGTTGAAATGATGTGCTAAGTTCTATAGATTCGGGGGGAAAGATTGGAAAAATATCTAGCAAAATGTATTAAAAATAAAGAAAAACAGAAGCCAATCGAATCGTGGCCATTAAACATGATAACATACGTTTCACAAAATGTGAGGATATCCATAATGTATTTTTTAAAATTCTTTAATGAAATTTATTCGCCTGGTGTTACCACATAGGGACAACATGATGGCCTTCTGGATGGCCTTGTCTAACGGAAGAAAAACTATTAAGTCTAAAATAAGCTATTACAGAGAAAGAGGTTTAAACAGGCAATTGACAACATTTTCATTAGCAAAGCTGCAGGTCTAGATTATCTCCCTGGCAAATTTTATAAATTACTGAGTTCTGCAGTTGTTCCCACTCGTACTAAGCTTTTCAATAATTATTTTATCTTGGGCCATAAACCATATTTACAATGATCAGAAAGAAAGAGAAAAATTGGTAGATTCTTATAGACCGATATCACTTCTAAATAGTGATTATAAAATATTGACAATTATTTTAGCTAACAGATTAAAAGCAGTCTTGGACCCGCTAATATTACCCAGATCAAGTGGGGATTTATGAAAAATAGAAATCTAACTTTGAATATTCGCAAATTATTTTTGTTATTGGAGAATTTGGAATTCAAATAAGAAAAAAAAGAAGTGAAACAAACGGAATACTACAATGCTTGCTATTGATGCGCACAAAGCGCTTGATTCTATTTCGTGGAACCATCTCTTTTATACTCTAGGAAAATTTAGATTCATGGGACACTTCCCTGAATTTATCCAGGCCTTGTATTCTAATACTTTTTCAACATTATTAATTAATGGTGCTTTGTTGAAAAACATTCCAACATGGAAAAGGCATGCGACAAGGATGTCCAATCTCCCCCCCCTCTTGTTTAACTTAGCTATTGAACCACTGGCAATTTATTCTAGGGACTAGTCTCAGGGGAATCCCAGTGGGAGATAAGGCTTTGAAACCACTATTATATGCTGATGATCTTTTATTGTTTATGTAAAGATTGTCTGACTAAACAAATGGATCACAACTGCAGGAACTATATTTTAGTAGTATACCTTTAAATGTTAGAGCTATTTCACACAGACCAAAGATTCTACTATTTGGAAGTAGAAAAGAAAAGTCTTTAGTGAATAATAATGGAACAGAGAAACAAATAGCTACCACCACTCCTTCAACACAGAAGTCAGTAATTTAACAGTTCCTTAAGTGACTATAGATACATTGTTTCACCTTGCTCTTGTAACAGTGAACAGTTTGGATCCTTCCTCCGTGAATGGAAACAGAGTGATGCAGAGCCAATGTCCGGTATACGAAGTCGTAGCAACTCGGCAAGGAAATTAGGAACCGATTAAGGCTGTCAATGGAGATAATGCGGAATAAGTTCTTCCAGATGGTAAAGAGTAATTATGTGAGCTTGTGGTAGTTTAGTAAATCCAATATGTAACTTGAACCAATGGAGAGCGGAAGAGCTGACAGGCTGGGATGACAGAAATACTCAGGAATATGGAATCAGCTCATAGTCTGAGTTGAAGGAAGCCCAAAAATTAAATAGGAAGTAGATCTCATGTGAGCTGCAGCAGCAGAGATCTACAGTGCTGGAAAAAGCAGGCAGGCTTCTTAAAAGGCAGCAGTATACCAGAGTTCGAATAAAGTTATTTGTATTGAGTGAGTAGATAGGTAGTACTGCTAAGATATTTGAGTATCCGGAGCTAGGATTAGCATGAAGCAGGAAATAAATCCAGGTTAGAAGAGAGCTCAGTGAAGCTGCAAGTAGATACACACTACTAACACAAATTACTAAGCACCTGTCATAGGGTGTGTCCAGAATAAATAGGTGAAGTGGGAAAGGCTAAGAGTGAATGATCGTGACATGACCCCCCCTTCAGGCAAGCTGATCCACAGCTTGAGGACGGGGTTCAGTCCGGGAAATGACAATGAAAGAGAAGAAACCAATCTCTGAGCCCTAAGATTAGATGAAGGTTCCCAAGTATCTTCCTCCGGGGAGAACCCCTTCAAGCGGACCAGATATTACCATTGTCCTCTGTTAAAACCTTGAATCCAATAGGGTCTTCCACTTCATATTCATCAGAGTAAAGAATGCAAGGAACAGGAGGCGAAACAGAGCCTGCGGATCTCATAGACTTAGCTGGTGTCAATAACGAGACGTGGAATGTGGGATGTATTCTGAGAGTGGCAGGTAATTGTAAGGTGACGCTATTGGAGTTGACAATCTTCTGAATAGGGTACGGACCAATGAATAAAGTACCCAAATTTTTGCTAGGAATTTAAAGCCTTAGGCTTTTAGTAGACAACCAGACCAATCTCCAACAGAATATAACGGCGGTGGTCTCCTTCGTTGATCATAATACTTTTTCTGAGATGTCTGTGCTTCATGAATGTTCTGGCGGAGAATTATAAAAGTCTCCAATAATGAGTTAGTCATCTCATCTACCTGTGGAGAGGCCGAAAAACCAGATGATGTCAATGGGAGTGCTGGATGATATCCATAATTTGCAAAAATTAGGTCATTTTAGTTGACGAGTTCACAGAATTGTTGAAAGCATATTCAGCCATAGGAAAGGAATCATGCCAATCACCTTGCTGGTTAGCAATGCAGGTATTGCTCTAGCCACTGGTTTAATCTCTCTGCCTGTCTATTTGTTTGCAGGTGAATGAGGTAGAGAATCAGTGATCTATTTGAGGAGTTTACATAGATTTCTCCAGTAAGTGTGATGTGAACTGGGTACCCCTCGGTCTGTGGTGAGTAAAGGAGGAATTAACATGAAGTCTCACTATATGTTAAAGAACAGTTGTGCAGTTTCGACGATGTAGGTAATTTATGAAAAGGAATGAAATGCGTCAATTTAGTTAACATATCTATAACCACGAGAAATGGTCTTGATTTTGAGATGTAGAAAGTTTCACGATGAAATCCATTCCGATGTGTTGCCAGGTTTTCTCTGGTATTTGTAAGGGCATCAAGAAATCCATAAGGCGGTCTCTTTTCTAGATTTCGAGGTGGCATTTACTGTGCAAGTTTTGTATGTATTCAATGACTGCCGTCTTCATTGCAGGCACCAGAAATGTCTAGCAATCTTTTCAAAAGTACATTGTACACCTGGATGTCCAGATAGGGGCGAGTCATGATGGAATTGAAGAATAGTATGTCGTAAATTGGGTGGTATTTATAATCTATCATCATGATAGAAAAACCTGTCAAGTTTCTTGAGCTAGAAGAGGAATAGGGGATGTTGTATCAGTTTGTAAGGATTCCTTCAGTAAGATGTTGAGGAGAGTCCAATGAAACGTTCTGAGAAATGATGCTGGTGGAAGAGTTTGTATAAATTGGTTTTGTGTCTTTACGGGAGAAATGCATTGGCTTTTGCCGTTCTTACTAGCAGATCTGTAGATTATAGGAAAATGAATTTTAGCAAAATACAACCACTCCAGCATACCTGTCTGGAAAAAAGGGTCTTGTTGGTTTGTAGATACTCCAGATTTTTATGATCTGTCATAAATAATAATTGGTAAATGAGTTCCCTCAAGCAGATGTCTTCAGTGTTTCCAAAGAGCGTTTTATAATTAGAAGTTCTTTCTCCCAAATGGGGTACTTCATTTCAGCCGAGTTCATGCCCTTGGAAAAATAGGCAACTGGATGCATGGGATCAGAGGGGTGTTGTATGCTGTGACAGCACTGCCCCTAAAGCATAATCTGAGGAATCTAACCTTTTAGAATTACTGTAACTATGGATCTGGGAAGTGAAGTATTGGGGCTGACGTAATTTTTTCTTTCAGTTTATTGAATGCTGTTGGTTGCATCAGAATTCCAGTGGAAAGGTGTTGTGGAACTAGTGAGCCTTGTTAAAGTTTAGCGATTTTAGAGAAATTCTTAATGAATTTCCTGTAGTAGTTTGTGAATCTCAGGAATCGTTGGAGTTCTTTCCCTGTTTGTGGGCAGAGACCATTTTTTTTACGTGTGTCAACTTTGTTTTCTTTCATTTGTATGCCATTTGGACTGATATGATAACCCTAGAAATTAAATATCATTGAATGGAAAACACATTTCTCAGGGCTTAGCATAAAGATGGTGAACTCTTATAAAATGGAAATGGAAGTTCCAAGCCAAATAATATGGGACAGTGTTGAGAGGCAACAATCTCACAAGCATATAGAAGTAAGGTAAAAAATTCTAAACTTTATTAATGAATCATAAAACTTAACAATTGCGTAGAGAACACGTACGGAGGAGTGTAGGGGAGAGGACACAACCTACATCATCTGACACGTTTCACGCTTTCTCAAAGACAGTGTGGTGGTGGATGGCCCGGCGTAGTACTTAAAATCCACAAGATACAAACCATAGTAAATCTTTCATCATATCCCCTTTCAACAGCAGAAGAAGAAGTCTTATTGAAAGAGTTGGATTTGCTCCAACCACCAATTTTGACTTATTTAAAACTATAACTGATGTAAATAAATTTGTGAGGACACTTGAATTGAGGAAACATTTTTTTCCATACATAGTCCAATACTGAATTGGTTCAACCAATACAGGAGAGTCATGATACATTTCCTAACACTCCCTAAAGAGAGAACAATATCCAATGTGAGTCACAATCCATTTTCTCATATCCTAATGAGTTTGAAACCTCTTAATACCTCATCAAACAGTGAACAGGACATAAATATGACCTTCACTGATGACAGATTTATTCAGACATTAACAGAGTTGGCGGGTGAATCGGGCAGAAATATAGATTGATGTATGTAAACATAAAAAGTGCAATAAACACTTAAAAAGCAAAAGCCTTTTCTACCCGGTCCACTCACGCAACTCATATATAGAACTTTTTCTGGAAAAGACACATATGGATTTAGTTAAATTGCATGAAAATATCACAAGTCAAACACATAAACAAAAAAGTTCAAACTTAACACGTAAACAAAAACATGCTCTAAATAAATTAAAATTAAGAACAGATATTTCTATTACTCCGGCAGATAAAGGAGGTACCTAATAATACAGAATATGAAAGATTATTGCAGTGAAGCCAATCGTCAACTAAATAACAGTGAGATCTACAGAAAACTACCTAGAGACCCCATCAAACAATTCCAGTTAGAGCTTCATAAATTATTAGATTGGGGCCTACATTTGGTTATTCTTGATAAATCTCTATGTGACTACCTATATAAACCATTTCCTAAAGTGGCTACTTTTAGACTGGTCCCAAAAATTCACAAAGAACCCTATATCTCCGCTGGGGAGACCTATAGTCTCAGGGCAAGGCTCCCTAGGCGAAAACCTAGGTGAATGGCTCGACAATCTCTTACAACCATTTGTTAAAAATGTACCTGGGTATATCAAAGATACAACACACAGTCTAAAGAAATTACAACATATTCCATGGGGATAGTAATTACAATTACAAATGGCTTAACATTGACGTGAATTCCTTATATTCGTGTATTCCACACAAAACTTGGTATACAAGCTGTTGAGATATCATCTTTTACTAAAAAGCACTTTTTCCAAAGATAACCCTTTGAAAAAGCTGTGCTATACGGCGAAACATGTTAGGGACTTAGGGAATTGGTGAGGAGTCAATGCAAACTCCTGTATTTTAGTTGCAGCTATAACTGGCAATCCTGTATTAATATATTAATTGAGAAAGTAGGAAATACAGCTATATCTCTTAGCCTTATTAATTGAGCAAGTAGAAATACTAGATATATTTCTTAACCATACTCCATGAAAGGGATAAGTTGTTGCAAACATATGTTATTGGATAAGCAAAATTCACGGCAAGTGTGTGTAAGAGTTACCGTATCCAACGGATATATATAGAGAGTTAATAATCAGCTGATTCACAACACCATGTTCAATAATGATTTGGGAAAAAATTAGATCACAATTTTGCAGTACTAACTGTATGGTGGATGTGAAGCGATATGCTTACATTTTAAACACTCGATAGAGCATCTTAGTGTTAGTTTAACAACAAGCAGCAGCAACCATATAATTTTGATACTGAATCAATTTAGCAACTTGCTTTACAAAGATAGGACGTTTCAGTTTTATATCGCAAAATTGTGTGAATTATCTTTGGTATGATCACAAGTGATTTCAGATTAGCTGTTAATTTGACGTTACAAACACAAATAAACTAACCTATCGTTCCCAAATAGCCACAGTGTGTATCCGACTAACAAATTGTCTAACATGGGTCAAAATGCATAAAAAATTCTGTTACCTAAACAATATAACAAATGTAAGAAGATTTAATTATCTACAACACTTTTAAGGTGTAACATTACACCACTCGCAGCCAAAATGAATCATTGCTAAAATAAAACAACATTGCTCTTCATACAAACATAATACCAAAAGGAGCATATATTAAGAAGTAAAACTTCATGCATTAAAATCATCCAATTTGATAAAATAGGGTCTATGTGAAACACTACATTGCTAATAGCACCAAATAGTAGACTTTAAAACATTGTTTTAAAAAAACACGTTTCATATGAGATATGTGATGTTCAAACAAACTATCCTTTTAATAATCATGATTTAAAACAAACAAAACAAACCACAATACAGGGAGTGCAGAATTATTAGGCAATATGAGTATTTTGACCACATCATCCTCTTTATGCATGTTGTCTTACTCCAAGCTGTATAGGCTCGAAAGCCTACTACCAATTAAGCATATTAGGTGATGTGCATCTCTGTAATGAGAAGGGGTGTGGTCTAATGACATCAACACCCTATATCAGGTGTGCATAATTATTAGGAAACTTCCTTTCCTTTGGCAAAATGGGTCAAAAGAAGGACTTGGACAGGGCTCAGAAAAAGTCAAAAATAGTGAGATATCATGCAGAGGGATGCAGCACTCTTAAAAATTGCAAAGCTTCTGAAGCGTGATCATCAAACAATCAAACGTTTCATTCAAAAATAGTCAACAGGGTCGCAAGAAGCGTGTGGAAAAACCAAGGGCGCAAAATAACTGCCCATGAACTGAGAAAAGTCAAGCGTTGCAGCTGCCCAAGATGCCACTTGCCACCAGTTTGGTCCATATTTCAGAGCTGCAACATCACTGGAGTGCCCAAAAGCAACAAGGTGTGCAATACTCAGAGACATGGCCAAGGTAAGAAAGGCCTGAAAGACGACCACCACTGAACAAGACACACAAGCTGAAACGTCAAGACTGGGCCAAGAAATATCTCAAGACTGATTTTTCTAAGGTTTTATGGACTGATGAAATGAGAGTGAGTCTGATGGGCCAGATGGATGGGCCCCGTGGCTGGATTGGTAAAGGGCAGAGAGCTCCAGTCCGACTCAGACGCCAGCAAGGTGGAGGTGGAGTACTGGTTTGGGCTGGTATCATCAAAGATGAGCTTGTGGGGCCTTTTTGGGTTGAGGATGGAGTCAAGCTCAACTCCCATTCCAACTGCCAGTTTCTGGAAGACACCTTCTTCAAGCAGAGGTACAGGAAGAAGTCTGCATCCTTCAAGAAAAACATGATTTTCATGCAGGACAATGCTCCATCACAACGCGCTCCAAGTACTCCACAGCGTGGCAGGCAAGAAAGGGTATAAAAGAAGAAAATCTAATGACATGGCCTCCTTGTTCACCTGATCCTGAACCCCCATTGAGAACCTGTGGTCCATCATCAAATGTGAGATTTACAAGGAGGGAAAACAGTACACCTCTCTGAACAGTGTCTGGGAGGCTGTGGTTGCTTGTTGCACACAATTTTGATGGTGAACAGATCAAAACACTGACAGAATCCATGGATGGCAGACTTTTGAGTGTCTAAGAAAGGTGGCTATACTGGTCACTGATTTGTTTTTGTTTTGTTTTTGAATGTCAGAAATGTATATTTGTGAAATGTTGAGATGTTATATTGGTTTCACTGGTAAAAATAAATAATTGAAATGGGTATATATTTGTTTTTTGTTATAAGTTGCTAATAATTTATGCACAGTAATAGTCACCTGCACACACGAAATCCCCCTAAAAAAGCTATAACTAAAAACAAACTAAAAAACTACTTCCAAAACTATTCAGCTTTGATATAATGAGTTTTTTTGGGTTCATTGAGACATGGTTTGTTGTTCAATAATAAAATTAATCCTCAAAAATACAACTTGCCTAATAATTCTGCACTCCCTGTATATGATTACCATAATGAACTAAGCATATCAGTACCATAAATTATGATGTGCATATACAAATAAGGCAATTATATTAACATTTAACAAAGGATTGATAAGTAAATAAAGACACACTTGATACCGCTATTTAAAAGCAATACAGTCTGATGTGAATAAACGATATCTTTAACAACTTCTGTTAAAATCAAGTCTACTACAACCAAAAAACTCTTGAATATATATGAGATAAGCAACAAATACTGAACTTTAACCCATAAACATCAGCTAAATTTCGTATATATCACACATAGCTATTCAAGCCATATACTTGCTGCCTTAACCCAACGACAGAATTAGCTGTTCACCAAACGACCATCAACTAACAATATATATACCATATATAGCCATTCTAACTACATAGTTTTGTGTTCAACTAACGACAGAAGTCGCTATTTAACAAATAACCACAAAACTATTAATGCTATATAATAGATACTATAATTTATTAGAATTTAATGCATAATTCTATATTTTGGTGCTGTGTAATACTACAATATTCCAATATCTACACACCATAAAACTACATACAGATTTATATATTGTTTTAGGCTATAGCAACAAATATACATCCTTAACCCACCATTTGCTGCTATTATTGGGACTAAGATATCAGTATTAATTCAATACAACAGCTAGACTACAATACCCAATTGATATCCAATACCAACACATTGATATACAGTGAATCACTCATCTACTGTATACTTGCAATCTACATTTCCCTGCTCTTTAATTGTATATTCTACAATCTAATAGATCATTTGAACAAGTAGCCAGACAATAGCTTGTATTTTTAAGATTTAATTTTTCCTGCATATTTTTAAGTAGTGTACAAATATTAAATGTTAAGTTTTTAATAACAGGATATTTCGGACGCCGTTACTTTCAGAGATCACAATACTAGTCAATAACGCAGTTTCTACTACTAGTAACAATTAATGAATACATGTACACTCAGCTCTTGAGTGCTATAGATATACTCTTTCCGTGGTTCTTTCTATAGCCACTACTAACCAGCAAACTTTTTCAAGTGAATTGATTGAATTATTTTGGAAGTTTTAAAGTTTATTTTGACACACAATTTTTTCTTTTTGATGGAGGGTTCTACCACATACCTGTGGTACAGCTATGGGAGCAAAATTTGCCCCCACATATTCTAATCTTTACATGGGTTGGTTTGAGTCGTTGTATATCTTTGGCAGTAATAACATATTTTATGATAAAATGAAAATATATGCCAGGTATATTGACGACCTGATCATAATATGGGGATGGCACGGGTCTGCAGGTGGAATCTTTCATTAAATATCTAAATAGTAAATCAAGCCAATCTACAATTCACTTACAAACTGAATGACAAAAGCATAGAATAATTTGGATATACAACTTATGCGTAACAATACTGTCCATATGGTCAATACGAACTTTACAAAAAAGAAGTAACAGGGAACACTATACTAAGGGCAGACTCATGTCACCCTAAACATGTGACCCAAGCTATTCCAAAAGGCCAAATCATTAGAATCAGGTGACTTTGTGATACAACATCTAAGTATGATGAACATTCCCTTGATTTAGTTAATCGTCTAAAGTATAGAGGATATAAAGAGGATACTCTTATGAACCTCAAAGCTGAAGTGAGGGACTATGACAGGTCCAAACTCTTAAAAAAAAACAAGAGAAACACAAAAAAGAGAAATATCCGTAACAAATAGTTGAGAAAGATATATTTTGTTACAGCATATAGCAATCAATTCCAACAGATTGCACACATGGTAAAATCAAACTTAGATATCCTGAGGTTGGATCCTAAAATCAATATGATTTTGGATAAAGAGTGTAATAAATTCCTAGAAAGGGCACCCACCATAGGGATCAAGTTTGGGTAAACTATGTGTACAAAAAAGAAAATCCAAGTAAGGGATTTTCACTGGATATTCATATAAGCATTTGCCATGTCCAAACAACATGAGTCCGCTTTTTGAGCAATATGTATTAATTGTTTATGATATCTGCAATGTGGTATCTATACACAAAACATCTAGTAGATTATTTTAGTTTATATATTATATAAAATAATATATATATATATATATATATATATATATATATATATATATTGCTGTGTACTATGGTTATCTCAAAGCTCTATCTGTAGTTTGTTTTTTTCCTCTTTTCATCTTTTCTTTTGATTGTTTGTTTTATTATGATCTAGCAACTATGTATGGCAACTATGTATAACATGGGGATGTAACACAATCAAATATACAATTTTTGCTACTGATCGGCACATGTATAAAGTTCCTTCATCTATTGTCTATGTTTAAGGATAACATTGTTTTCTTTTTACTATACAATGTAACAATTTTATTTTCTGTGTTTTTCTAATGATAATAAATGTCAGATTTATCGAATGTTGTCCTACGTAATTACAGCGTGGTGGAGGCAGGTATTGGCCTTGTTATATGATAGGCTAACGTCATGCCACAATAACCTATGGGGAGTTCCCCAGGAGTTTTAAGTACTACGCCTGGCCATCCTCCACCACACTGTCTTTGAGAAAGCGGCATCAGGGCGTGAAATTATGACGTAGGTTGTGTCCTCTCATCCCCTACACTCCTCCGTTCGTGTCCTCTACGCAATTGTAAGTTTTATGATTCATTAATAAAGTTGGAATTTTTTACCTTTCTTCTATATGCTTGTGAGATTGTTGCCTCTCAACACTGTCCTATATTATTTGGCTTGGAACTTCCATTTTGTTTTATATGCTATACACACGCTAGTTTGGCGTGTTGTTTCTCCAGCCGTGTTGAAACACTGGTTGCTGTTCCATGCATAATTAATGGGCTTTTACTGAAGTTACAACAGGGGGGGGGGTAGTTTATCAAGCCGTCTACTTTTCTGGCTTTTGCCGGCCCAATACGCCCCGCTAAGCTCGGCCTACCTTCGCCGGCCGCGGACCCTGAAAAAATACGCCTAAGTTATCAAATAAAGCTGTCAAAAAAGCTGCGGGGCGATGAGCAGCGGACTGTGACAGTTAATCAACTCATCCGATCTCGCTGCTCTTCGGCTTTTTTAACAGGCTTTATTGCTAGCCTGTCACTAAGTACTCACACTAAACTACACTGTCTATCCCTATACCGGCGCCCCGAAGCCTCCCGCAACTCAATAAAGTTACTAACCCCTAACCGCCGCTCCTAGACCCAGCCGCAACTCTTATAAATGTAATAACCCCTAAACCGCCGCTCCTAGACCCTGCCGCAACTCTTATAAATGTATTAACCACTAAACCGCCGCTCCCGGACACCGCTGCCACTACAGTATACCTAGTAACCCCTATCCTGCCCCCCCTACACCGTCACCCTCTATTATAAAGTTATTAACCCCTATCCTGCTGATCCCGCAACCTCTCCGCAACTAAATAGTTTAATCCCTAAACCCGCCGCTCCCTGAACCCGCCGCAACCTATATTAAACCTATTAACCCCTATCCTGCCCCCCCCTACACCATCGTCACCTATAATAAATTTATTAACCCCTAATCTGCCTCCCCTACACCGTCGCCCCCTATAATAAATTTATTAACCCCCTATCCTGCCCCCCCACTACGCCGCCGCCACTGTAATAAAATTATTAACCCCTAAACCTAAGTCTAACCCTAACCCTAACGCCCCCCTAACTTAAATATTAATTAAATAAATCTAAATAAATTAACTCTTATGAACTAAATGAATCCTATTTAAAACTAAATACTTACCTTTAAAATAAACCCTAATATAGCTACAATATAAATAATAATTATATTCTAGCTATCTTAGGATTTATTTTTATTTTACAGGTACCTTTCAATTTATTTTAACTAGGTACAATAGCTATTAAATAGTTATTAACTATTTAATAGCTTACCTAGCTAAAATAAACTGAAATTTACCTGTAAAATAAATCCTAACCTAAGTTACAATTACACCTAACACTACACTATACTTTAATAAATTATTCCTATTTAAAAATAAATACTTACCTGTAAAATAAACCCTAAGATAGCTACAATGTAATTATAATTATATTGTAGCTATCTTAGGATTTATATTTATTTTACAGGTAACTTTGTATTTATTTTAGCTAGTTAGAATAGTTATTAAATAGTTATTAACTATTTAATAACTACCTAGCTAAAAGAAATACAAATTACCCGTAAAATAAATCCTAACCTAAGTTACAATTAAACCTAACACTACACTATCATTAAATTAATTAAAATAAACTACCTACAAATAACTACAATTAAATACAATTACATAAACTAACTAAAGTACAAAAAATAAAAAAAGCTAAGTTACAAAAAATAAAAAAATAAGTTACAAACATGTTAAAAATATTACAACAATTTTAAGCTACTTACCACCTAATCTAAGCCCCCTAATAAAATAACAAACCCCCCCAAAATAAAAAAATGCCCTACCCTATTCTAAATTAAATAAAGTTCAAAGCTCTTTTACCTTACCAGCCCTTAAAAGGGCCATTTGTGGGGGCATTCCCCAAAGAAAACAGCTCTTTTGCCTGTAAAAGAAAAATACACCCCCCCCCCAACATTAAAACCCACCACCCACATACCCCTAATCTAACCCAAACCCCCCTTACAAAAACCTAACACTAATCCCCTGAAGATCATCCTACCTTGTCTTCACTCAGCCGAGCAGCGATGGAACCGAAGTGGACATCCGGAGCGGAAGAAGTTAATCCTCCAAGCGGCGCTGAAGAAATCTTCCATCCGATGAAGTCATCATCCAGGCGG
Organism: Bombina bombina; assembly: GCF_027579735.1. Taxonomy (NCBI): domain Eukaryota; kingdom Metazoa; phylum Chordata; class Amphibia; order Anura; family Bombinatoridae; genus Bombina; species Bombina bombina. Next base: position 21,592 of record NW_026510932.1, read on the forward strand.
CGCTGAAGAAAAGTCTTCGATCCGGCCGATGTCATCTTCAAAGAGGCGCTGAAGAGGTCTTCTATCCGGGCGAAGTCATCTTCCAAGCCGGGTCTTGAATCTTCCTTCCGCCGACGCGGAACCTCCTTCTTCACCGATGGACTACGACGAATGAAGGCTCCTTTAAGGGATGTCATCCAAGATGGCGTCCCCTCAATTCCGATTGGCTGATAGGATTGTTACATTAGAGATATGAGACAATAAGTAGAGTTGATATTAGTAGGATGAGATGTATGTATATATTTTGAAACTTACTTTTCTATGTTTTGAGTAGAATCGGACAATCCTTGACTGTATGCGTGGGGTTAGCATAGTACATACAGACTTCTGCAGCTGCTTTCCTTTGTTTTCAAAGGATCCCTGATGACACCAATCTCCATGGCTTCCACAGTGGCTTTAGAAGTGGTTGGTGACTGGGCAGTGCTAGCTATACACCTGTAAGGAGGTTCAGAGGAGTAATGTTCAGACTTCCTTTCCCTAAGTCTTCGGTCTATTTGAATTGAAAGCTTCATTAAGGCTTAAATGGAGTTAGGTAAATCTGTTCAGGCTAGCTCATCTTTTATTGGTTCAGAGAGCCCGAGTCTGAATTGATTTCTGAGGGGCTATGGCATTCCACTGTGAGTCAGTGGTACATTGTTTAAAGTCCATTATACAGTCTTCTACGGGGCGCCTACCTTGTCTTAGGCCTCTCATGTTAATCTCTGAGGTTATCTGTATATTAGTGTCCTGATAGAGCTCATCCATACTTCTGAAAAAATCATCCAGAGAACCAAGTATAGGATTATCAGTCTCATAGAACGAATCTGTCCAGATCCTAGGTTCACCCCTCAGGAATGAGATTAGGGTTAATACTTTTATCCTTTCAGTGCAGTATGTTTTTGGTCTCAGATTAAATAGCAGTTGACAGGCATTTTTAAATTGTCTATATGTTTTTTTTTCCACCAGAGAAAGGGTCAGGAATGGAAATCTGTGGTTCTGGAGTAGGATATGGTTGATTAGATTTCAAGGCAATGGAATCCTTTATTATGTTATGTAGTTTGTTTTTTCAATTGTAGGTCCCTGAGGCCTTGTCCCAGCTGGTCAACTTTTTGGGACAGGTTATACACACACTGGGGTAGTTCTGCTGGATCCATGATTTTTTTTGGCTTAGTAATATGTAAAGATTGTCTTACTAAACAAATGGATCACAACTGCAGGAACTATATTTTAGTAGTATACCTTTAAATGTTGATTGTTAAAGAGAATAATATAAACTAGCTCTAATAGGGGGCGCTATAATAAGTGTATTAGGTCAATGATAAATGAGTGTGTAAGCTCTGCACATCAACACAAAAACATCTACCAACACATATATGTGAAAAATTAATTATATATGTATATACACATATATACAGGTGGCCCTCATTTTACAACGGTTCAATTTACACCGTTTCAGAATAACAACCTTTTTTTCCAGTCATGTGACTGCTATTGAAAAGCAGTGATAAGCAGTGCATTTATTAAAATAGCCAGTAGATGGAGCTGTCTGCTTGTGTTGCAGCAAAGCCAAGCAAGCTGAAATTAATCAGTTTAACCAGACCTGAGCTTTTGAGCAGATTTCAAAGGAACAAGATCTTTCTGCCTATAAATCAGTCCAGATTGGAATGCATAGAAAGAACTGTTTGCAGAAAAATGCAAGTGAAGTCTGTGTTGTGTGATTATTTTATTAGGTTTATAATGTTGTTTAGCAAATGTTTTTGTTCATTTAACTTAGTTTTAATTATATATTCTGTGTTGTGTGGTTATTTTATTAGGTTTATAATGCTGTTTAGCATTTAAATTCTTCATTTCAAAGCTTTAAAAATAATGTATTAGGTGTTACTTATGACAATTTTGAGAGGGGCCTGGAACCAATCTCCCTCACTTCCATTGACTTACATTATAAACTGGGTTTCAATTTACAACGGTTTCAATTTACAACCATTCCTTCTGGAACCTAACCCCGGCGTAAACTGAGGGCTACCTGTATATATATCTATATATACACACAAGTATACACACACCAATGTGCATGCACACTATACACACACACACAAAAACAGTTATATGTGAATGCCAGTAGTAGTATTGTTAAGACCCAAAATTCTAGGTGCAATAGATACATATACATATACTATTCCAATGCTATATATGGAGAAACCCATTTACAAGCAACAAAGCCCAATAAGATCTGTGTAGTTCAACCAAGGATAGGTGAAGACAATTGTTGTTTCGATCTGATGGCGATGATTACAGCAATGCTGCACTCTCCTCACATGTGGATGTCAAAGTATCTGGAAGATGAAAGAAACAAGAGAGGCGCCTGTGTGTACCAGTAGATAACCAAATGATAATTTTCAAAGAGCCCTAATCAGGGTACTCACATTTGCAAAGAGCACTCAGACAGTGCTATTGGAAACAGGCTGGATGTTTGACAGCAACCCAGCTCACTGATTGCAGAAACAAAATGACATCAAACCTGGAGAAGATGAAACAGTGTGGTAAAGCATCTGAGAAAACACGTTGCATATTTGAAGGAGGGTAGCTAGCAACCCCTGCCTTCTGGTTCCATTGTTTTATATTTTTATCTGTATTTTTTTTTTTTTACAATAAATCAATTTAAAATTTTGTTCATTATACATTGGAACCGTGCCTTTACTACCTACCTGTTACTCCTTAGGGATCTATAGGCTGCATTTGTTGCAGTCTATTCTGCAGTTTTAGTTTATAGTCTCTATCCTTTGAGACTCTTCTATATATTTTGGAGTACCTGTGTTCCTGTGCCTGTGTTACCATCATATCAGTAAGCTGGTTTGCTGCTAAATATCCAGCTTGTGCCTAATAGCACTGTCTGAGTGCTCTTCACAAGTGTGAGTATACTGAATGAGTCTCTACACTGATATCTTTTTGGTTTATTACTGGTACACACAGGCGCCCTGTTTTGTCTTAACTTCTCCAGATTTGATGAAATTTTGTTTCTGCAATCAGTGAGCTGGGTTGCTGTCAAACATCCAGCCTGTTTCCAATAGCACTGTCTGAGTGCTCTTTGCAATTGTGAGTACCCTGATTAGGGCTCTTTGAAAGTTATCATTTGGTTATCTACTGGTACACACAGGCGCCTCTCTTGTTTCTTTCACCTTTAAATGTTAGAGCGGTTTCACACAGATTGAAGATTCTATTTGGAAGTAGTGAATAATAATGGAACAGAGAAACAAATAGTTACCACCACTCCTTAACACAGAAGCCGGTAATTTAACAGTTCCTTAAGTGACTATAGATACATTGTTTCACCTTGCTCTGTAACAGTGAAGAGTTTGGATCCTTCCTCCGTGAATGGAAACAGAGTGATGCATCACTGATGTGGGACGTTTTGCTGTTAGTGACGTTCCAAATGGGGGCAGAGCCAATGTCCAGTATACGAAGTCATAGCAACTCGGCAAGGAAATAGGAACCGATTAAGGATGTCAATGGAGATAATGCCGAATAAGTTCTTCCAGATGGTAAGAGTAGTTATGTGAGCTTGTGGTAGTTTAGTAAATCCAATATGTAACTTGAACCAATGGAGAGCGGAAGAGCTGACAGGCTGGGATGACAGAAATACTCAGGAATATGGAATCAGCTCGTAGTCTGAGTTGAAGGAAGCCCAAAAATGAAATAGGAAGTAGATCTCGTTGTGAGCTGCAGCGATCTACAGTGCTGGAAAAGCAGACAGGCAGGCTTCTTGAAAAGGCAGCAGTATACCAGAGTTTGAATAATGTTCTCTGTATTGAGTGAGTAGATAGGTAGTACTGCTGAGATATTTGAGTATCCGGAGCTAGGATTAGCTTGAAGCAGGAAATAAATCCAGGTTAGGAGAGAGCTCAGTGAAGCTGCAAGTAGATACATACTACTAACACAAATTACTAAGCACCTGTAAGAGGGTGCGTCCGGAATAAATAGGTGAAGTGGGAAGGGCTAAGAGTGAATGATCCTGACAGTTTATTAGGGACACTGTTAAAGAAGTTCCACTTATTTTGGAGATAGTACACAACTTTGGATCCTTTTCAGGGTACAGAGTAAATGCTTCAAAATCTATAACCTTATGGCTTGGTAACTCGCCGCATAATGAATGAAATATTCCTTTAGACATGTGTGTTTCATTTCAGCTGAATTTAGTTTTTTGCTGAATTTTGGCCGATTCGGAGATTCGAATGCTTCTGAATTTCCGAATTGGCACCATAACTAAAATTCAGAAATTTCAGAAAATGAATTTTCGGATCCATTATTAATATTCTAAATTTTTCATTGTTCTAATCTATACCACAGTTCCCCAATATTGCTGACACTAACTACATCATTAAATAAAGCTATTAACCCCTAAACCGTCGTTCCCCGGTGTCATGAGATGCAGGACACAGCATAGAAGGTACAACGCTATTTTATTGCAGAGCATAGAAGTATGCAGCTTGTACAACACATCTAACTTGGTCAATCCATCCCCTAAACCACGCCCCCATCCGGTGAGATCACTTCCCACTCTCATCACATCTTCCCCTTTTTCTAAGGACAAAGCATACATTTTTTTTTAAATACAATCCTGACTTGAGCATCGGGGTAGACTACCCTAGTCCACAGTGACCATGGGATTATTTTGCCCATTCTTCAGGTCACTGCTCTAACTAGTGCTAATCCCGATATCGGGCTGGAAGTTTCACCACCCTTCCACTTGATGTGATTTTACATGAACTGTCCTCTGATACAGAAGAAGGTGATTGAGAGTCTGCTGGAAGCAAAGAAGTATCCCCACTGTGATCTTGCTGAAGGAAAGACACCCCTCTTAAAACAGGGGATCCCACCGGCAGTGGTACTGAGGCATCCAGTCCCAAACTCTCAGGTATTGGCTGAAGATGTTCTCGATTTCGACGTGTGACTGTCCCTCCATCAGTAAGGACTACATAAGAGCTTGGTTCTGGAGAGCGTCCAATTACCGTAGCAGGAGTTTTCCATTTCTTCTCATCATCCAGTTTAACTCTGACACTTTGCCCTACATTCAGCTCCTGCAAGGGTCTCACAGAGTGTTTCCTGTTGTAGAAGAATCGATAGCCCCTTTTAGCCTCTTCATCCATCCTAAGGACCTCGAACCGAGGAACAGAGCTAGTTGGCTGGAAGACACCCACAGAGGGTAAAGTGGTGCGAATCTGACGTCCTAGCATCAGCTGTGCCGGGCTAAAACCCATGGCTTGAATGGGAGTCGCCCTATAGGACAAGAGGGCTAGGTACAGCTCAGATTCCTTCAAAATGAACTTTGTTGTTTGAACTGCCCTTTCAGCCATTCCATTGGCCTGCAGGTAATGTGGACTTGACGTAGAATGGACAAAATCATATTCACTGCTAAAAGAACTGAACTCTGTGGAAGCAAACTGCATTCCGTTATCATTCACTAACTCCATTGGTATGCCCCACCGGGCAAACAAGCTTGTGAGATGTGCGATAACGGCTTGACTTGTGATATCATTCAAGGGTGCAATCTCCAAATACCTGGAATAGTAGTCAATCACGACTAGGTACTTTTTCCCGTGCAGTTCGCACAAATCAGCTATTTTCTACCACGGGCCTGCAGGCAGCGGAGTAGAAATCAAGGGCTCCCTTCGCTGAGTAGGCCGATGTTCCCGGCAGTCGGAACTGATCCCAGGCCACTATACTGCCGTAGCTGCCCTTTCTCTGCACTTTGTAATGCCCAAGTGGCCATCATGAATCATGCTTAACATCTTCTGCCGCGTGCTAACAGGAATAACAATGCGGTCCTGGAACAGCACCAACCCATCCAGTTCCGTGAGCTGCGACCTTTCTGACTGGTAAGAACTTAAAGACAAAACAGGGGACTGCACTCCAAAACTGGACCAGGTACACATCCCATGACCCAGCAACATGCCAGCCCTGGGTGCTAAATACCACTCACAAAAAGCTGTGCTGTCACCAGAGTCATAGGCAGTTAACCCCAGACAGGAGTGGGTGCAAGAACCATGGGGGATTACAAAACAAATACAACACATAAAGGAAACCCAGCACTCACCAGCTAGCTCACAGCTAAGTTTTAAAATGGAAAGGTTAGTCACCGCATCTGGCCAAATAGGACAAGCTCAGGCACCACGTCAAGGTCCTTTGCAACACCTGAGTCCCTAACACAGCCACACAATGCAGGCTCTCAAAGCCAGACAAACTGGGAACAAGGGAGGGGTGCAAAGGTATATGTAATCACCCAGCAACATACAAAACATGGAAAGGAGACTGCACTCCAAAACTGGACCAGGTACACATCCCATGACCCAGCAACATGCCAGCCCTGGGTGCTAAATTGCACTCACAAAAAGCTGTGCCATCACCAGAGTCATAGGCAGTTAACCCCAGACAGGAGTGGGTGCAAGAACCATAGGGGATTACAAAACAAATACAACACAAAGGAAACCCAGCACTCACAGCTAAGATTTAAAATGTAAAGGTTAGTCACCACATCTGGCCAAATGGGACAAGCTCAGGCACCACGTCAATGTCCTTTCCAACACCTGAGTCCCTAACACAGCCACACAATGCAGGCTCTCAAAGCCAGACAAACTGGGAACAAGGGAGGGGTGCACAGGTTTTTGTGAGTGCTATTTAGCACCCAGGGCTGGCATGTTGCTGGGTCATGGGATGTGTACCTGGTCCGGTTTGGAGTGCAGTCCCCTTTCCGTGTTTTGTATGTTGCTGGGTGATTACATATACCTGTGCACCCCTCCCTTGTTCCCAGTTTGTCTGGCTTTGAGAGCCTGCATTGTGTGGCTGTGTTAGGGACTCAGGTGTTGGAAAGGACCTTGACGTGGTGCCTGAGCTTTTCCCATTTGGCCAGATGCGATGACTAACCTTTACATTTTAAGAACTTAAAGACATCCAGGCTTCCCGGCTCTTGGGCCAACCTTCTTTTATGTACTTAATAACTTCTTGAAGGTCTGTATCTAAACATGTCTCCTTTCTTTTTTGCTCTAGCTTCCCTGACGAAATGGATTTAGATACCACAACTGAATCTACAAACACTTTCACATCTGATTCCATTGAAGATTTTTCAGCAGCAGCCAACGGGAGCCTGGAAAGTGTATCTGCCACTACCAGTTGAATGTTGAACCTGAGCAGCCTCATCAGAAGTCTCTGGCATCTTAGGGGTGTTTTGTCAATATCATAGGAGTTGATTAGAGGGACTAGCGGTTTATGGTTAGTCTCCAGACTATATTTCTCTAAACCCACTAGGTAATGCTGGAAGCGCTCACAGGCCCAAACTGCAGCCAGGCACTCTTTCTCAATTTGGGCGTATTTCGACTCAGCAGCCGTCAGTGCACGGGAACAGTAGGCGATGGACTGTAGTTTGTTCTCATTCAACTGCAGGAGGGCGGCCCCTAACCCATAACTGCACGCATCAGTGCTAACCATAGTCATTTTAGAAGGGTCGTAGAACCCCAACACTGGGGCAGACCCCAGCAGGGGCTTGACCTGCACAAAAGATTCTTCCTGTGAAGGTCCCCTTACCCAGGCAACATCTTTAACAACTCTGTGGTAGGGTGTAGTATTGTGGATAAATCTGGAAGGAACCTGACCACAGTGTCTTTCACAAAAAAAAAAAAAAAAAAAAAAATATATGTCTTTCAAAAAAAGATATGTCTTTCAAAAAAAGATATTGGGAACTATGTAGACAGTTACTTAAAACCTTTTGTTTCTTCTTTACCCACTTTTGTACAAGACACCACTGACCTTTTAAGACAACTAGATGGGATAGAAGTTGATGAAGAAACACTTCTAGTATCCCTAGACGTAGAGGCACTCTACTCTTCAATCCCCCACTCAGTAGGAATTGCAGCAGCACAACACTTTCTAGAATCTAGAGGTAATCAATTTGATAAACACACCGAATTTCTAATTATACTTTTGAAGTTCATTTTGGAAAATAATGTGTTCAAATTTGATAACAAGTTTTATAAACAAATAAGGGGCACAGCGATGGGGGCAACATGCGCCCCATCATATGCCTGCCTACATTTAGGATTATGGGAACTCCTTACTGTCTTCGAAGATTTTAATGAATTGATAGCCTCCTCGGTGTTAATATGGCGTTGATATGTGGACGACATATTCATACTTTGGAGAGGGTCAATTGACCTTTTGAAAGAATTTGTTTCTAATTTGAATAAGAACAAATTTAATATTTTTCTCACGTATGAATATAGTGCATCAGAGCTACCATTTTTGGATATTGTAATTAAAAAAGAAAGTAACAAACTCACTACAGAAATTTATAGAAAAAGCACTGCAACAAATACATTGTTGGTTGCTTCCAGTCATCACCCTCCGTCCCTGATTAGAGGTATTCCTACGGGACAATTCCTCAGGCTTCGGAGGAATTGTTCCAGTAGGAATAAGTACAAGACACATGCACAAGAAATGGCCAATCGATTTATAGCAAGGGGGTATTCAAAACGTAATGTGAATTATGCAATGAATAAAGCCTTAAAAGCCAATAGAGATTCTTTGCTTTTCGACAAAAGAGATAAAAGAGTAGACAATAGGATCAGGTTCATTACAGAGAATAATGGACAATGGAATCAGGTTCGAAATATTCTAAAAAGTAAGTGGCAGTTTTTACTTTCAGATGAGAATGTTAAAAGCATGGTGGGTGACTTTCCATCACTAGTTGCACGAAGGGCTCCAAATTTAAAAGATAGATTGGTGAAGAGCGATTTCTCACGCAATCCAAAAGCACAAAATTGGCTTGAAAAACGACAAAAGCTACAAGGTTGCTTTCAATGTGGCAATTGTGTCTTTTGTAAATTCATAGTAAAAACTAGTAAGTTTTCTACAGGCGAGAAAATATATGAAATCAGACAATTTATTAATTGTAAATCTGATAATGTAATATATTTACTATACTGCCCATGTCCCCTGTATTATACAGGGAAAACTAAGAGAATCCTGAAGGACAGGGTGACAGAACACCGCAATGACATTGCTAATGCAAAGGAAGGCACTATAAATAGTAATATAGCTCTGCATTTCAAACTCTGCCATAATTGTTCTATAGATGATTTAAAAGTTATAGGTATCGAAAGATGTTCTTTACATGGTAGGGGTGGAGATATTGATAATTTACTACTTAGAAAAGAAGTGGCATGGATATATCGATTAAAAACATTGTCACCAAAAGGCTTGAACGAAAAACTAGATTTTGCTCCTTTTTTATAAAGGTAAAAACTGTATAACTTGCACAAGAATAATATGGTACAACTCTATCATAATGCAGGAATTTGTATTGTCGTTCTCCCTAAGCTAAAAAATCTAAAATAGTGATTACAAAATAATTTTTCCTACTCCCACTGTTTGTCTCGCGCTGGATTGGCTTTGCTGGAAATAATCATTAATTTTGTAATCAAGTGCGAACAATGTTTTTTGTTTTTTGCCATTATATATTTGCAAGTATTGAAACGTTTAATATGTTACCATAATGTTGCTAATTTGTGTGGTTATGGTGAGAACCAATGACTATACTGGTTACATCCGAAAAATAAATAACACTGATTCACTTTACTGAAGATATTTTCACCAATCCAAAGAAAGGGCTGAGCTTAAATAAAGCGCATATGGAGTTGCTAGGTATACGCCCTGAGGAAGCCCCAATGACTCTCGGTCACATGGGGGGTGAAACGGCCGTTGGCGTGTGACGTCATTTTCACAGCTGAGAACCAGCCCCTGATTGATCCTCGATGCAGCACACAGCTCTTCTAACTGTAGCAGCAAGCAGGCACCACATCCGGATTTTTTACCAAGCTTAAAAGGAGAAGGACTACAAGCGCACAAAAGTGATTTGTAAAGTATTCATGGACTTATGAGTCTGTAATGGAATGTACTGTCTGGAACATGCACTAAAGCATATACACTTAAGCTTTGAACAAAATCATAGCGGATGTGAAAAGCCCTATTAACATATATCTTATGGCATCTATACTGCTTGCACTATAAATGTGATTGATACTATTGCTGTGATTACACATCTATCATTAGAGATACATAGATCCCTATTTAGTACTAAGGTAGCTGGAACCTTTTTTTAATATTGGTGCTACCCTCTGGTCAGGGTGTTGTTTTCTCAATGTAAGGGTGTAAAAAATATAAGCATGTAATTTTTTGTTACATTGTTATAAGTTCAGCACAGAAGTAACTGGCATAGATCCTATTATTAATCTCAAGGTAACAAGCCTTTCTAACTTGTTTGGGTTACCCTCTGAGATAGGTGTTGCCATTTCCATTTGTGCACTAAATGAGTGATTACGCATAGATCCCCAATATTATCCATGGTAGCAGATTCCTGTTGGTACACAGGGCTACCCACTGGTAGGGGTGTTGCCTGAGAACTCAATAGCCTATTTTTAGGTACTTATCTGCATCATATTAACCTGAGTGAGCTGGCCAGCTTTATCTATGCATTTAATGTACAAAATGTATTTTTAAATGTATGTGATTTTTTTGATTTCTTCTTTTTTTGTTTGCACTAATAAATTTATTTTATTTATAACAATCTTGTGTGGTTTTGGTTTAGGGGACCCAGAAGTTGTTTGGTTACGTAGAGGCCTTGAACACCTATTTCTAAGTTAATTCTTACGTATGTGTGCATTGAACATAATATTTAAATAAATAATTGCTTACTATATGGAGTGCTGCAATCCCTGTCTCTTTTGGAGAGAACAGTACTGTGACCTCTTCAAACTTTCTTCTTTGAAACTTGTAAAAATATGTATAATTGTTCAACCCTATTATGTATCTAAACATCTAATATGTATTGCACATAGAAAAACGTATGAATAATAATGAATCATATATATGTACAAATTATACATACTGCATGTTGTAAAGGGTATGAACTTATTATATTAAACCTGATTCAATTATTTATATAAAAGACTAAGCAGACCTGGATTGGGTGTTATTTGAATAATTGCATCAAACCAACTATAGCACTTATGCTCAAAGCTTATAGTACTTTTAACCCTTTTTGGTGATAAAAGAAAAGATGTATTTAGTGCCATACATTGATAATATAAGAAATATTAGAAATGTATATATATCTTAAAGCTGATGATTAAATTATCACTGTGGCCAACTAAACCTGAAGCTAGTTAATGCATCTGAAACTAGAAAAAGATGACAAGACCTGTTTTTATATACCTCAAGATAGCACAAAAGCATATTAGTTAAAGTAGTTAAATATCAATACTACTGTATGTCAAGCTATGGTGTCTCATACTAATAGGGGAATATATACAGGTATATAAAAAGGCCACATATACATCACTAAAACAGTGGCAATATGTTAAAAGTAGACTAATGTAGGTACTTATTGTATAATGTCTCATAGAGAGAGAGACCCAATAACTTAGTTAGCTATATTGAAAGGCTGACAAAGACACAATATCATAAGCAATCATTGACAAAAGATGTAAAAACATGAATATATAAGGAAATAGGCATGTATGTGTTATTGTTGTGTAACAAAAGTCACAGCTGCAAACTATGATTCAAGGAACCAGGGTGATGACATGACTATCAACGGCAAATGATTAAACTCTACAAAATCAATATCAAAATCTCCCATTTACCTATGCCAATAATTTATGATGTTGAATCCCACAGGTAGCAGGCAACCGAGCGTATGTATCCAATATATCTATTGTCTAGAGAGTATATGGAATTTATTGCCCCCTCTCGGGGGTGTGACAATCTGCTTGATTGCCTGCCACCTGAAGGACCTTACATCCCTATTATGGGCCTCAAAGAAGTGTTTAGACTGGGCTGACACTGCTCTATCATTCGAGATGTAGGACAGATGCTCCTTAATTCATTTCCCTACCTCCCTCGTAGTTCTCCCAAAGTATTGCCTGCAGCATGTGGTGCACTCCACCAGGTACACTACAAACTTGTTGCCGCATTGGATGCATCCTCTAGTCTCAAAGCTTTCAGCACTGGTGGTCTTTTTTTACTGCTCACATATATTTTTGTATAGAGTCTGCCACCACTTTTTAAAGGATTTAATATAGATCTTTGATGTTTAATTATGGTAACCTTTGGCATTGTCTATCCTTGTTAGAAAAAAATTCCCAAAAGTGTCCAAACTACAAATTAAATAAACTAAATTACACATTAAAAAAAACTAACACTACTAAAAAAAAAGAAATCAGCTCTTTTCCCTGTAAAAAAATACAAAGACGCCCCCCAACAGTAAAACTCACCACCCAACCAAACCCCCAAAATAAAAAAACCTAACTCTAACAAAAACATTAGCTACCCATTGTTTTTTTCTAACTACAAATTAAATAAACTGAATTACACATAAAAAATAAACTAACACTACTAAACAAATTTAAATCTACAATTACAAAAAATAACAAATGAAATTATCCAAAATAAAAACAATTACACCTAATCTAATAGCCCTATAAAAATAAAAAAGCCCCCCCCGAAATAAAAAAACCTAGCCTACAATAAACTACAAATAGCCCTTAAAAGGGCCTTTTGTAGGCTCTTTTCCCTGTAAAAAAATACAAAGACGGCCCCCCAACAGTAAAACTCACTACACAACCAACCCCCCCAAAATAGAAAACCTAACTAACAAAAGCCTAAGCTACCCATTGCCCTGAAAATGGCATTTGTATGGGCATTGCCCTTAAAAGGGCATTCAGCTCTTTTTCATTGCCCTGAAAAGCGCATTTAGCTCTTTTAAGATAGCCCAAACCCTAATCTAAAAAACCCCCCATCTTCTATCTTCATCCCGGCGGGGCGGAGCAGGTCCATCCGTCAAGACATCCAGCACGGAGCGTCCTCTTTATACAGTCACTGCTGTACACTGAATCTTCAATGCAAGGAAGCCATTTGAAAATGGTGTCCCTTACATTCCTATTGGCTGATTTGATTTTTGAAATTCAAATCAGCCAATAGGATGAGAGCTACTGAAATTCTATTGCAGTGTAGTGTAAGGTTTTTATGTGTAATTTAGTTTATTTAATTTGTAGTTATTTAAATTGTATAATAATAGTAATGTTAGTTTTAATTTATAGTTTAAACTTAGTTTTTTTTTTTTATTTCACAGGTATGTTTTTATTTATTTGAAGATAGGGATATTGTAATTTTAATATAAAGTTAGGGGGCTAGCGGTTTAGAGAAGAGTATAGTTTACCCTTTTGTTCTACAGACATTACTTCATTGTCCCCTTAAAGATATTCCTAGGGAAATCAAGACTCGGGCAGTTCTTTATAATGTCATTAAAGCATGGCAATTATTGTGTAAATTGGTTTAAGAAGATCCTCATACGTCTACCTATTACCTATTGTAGGGAATCCTACCTTTATTGACGTAGTAAGCAATAAGCTTTTTAAAAAGTGGTCCAGAAAGGGTCTGAACTTTGTGTTTCAACTGCATGATCTAATAACAATAGGTATTTTGTCTTTTGAAAGTTTAAAAACAATATATGATTTGCCAAATCGTGATTTCTTCCCTTATTTGCAGATTAGTTACTGGTTCAATAAGTTTAAGAAAGCTTTCAATTTCTCTTGGAATCATCCGGGTATACAGATGGGTTTATCTTTATACAGACAAGGAATGTGTTCAACTAAATATTGGTATAGCCTGGTTTTGAAAGTTTACAGTGAAAAGCAAATACATAATCTTGCGGTAAAATGGGCACAAGATTTAGAAAATATGGAAAAGCTTAGTATTATACAAAGTATTCATAGGGTTGAGAAAACCACCCTATCAGCAGCTTGGTGGGAATCTTATATTAAATTAATAAATTGGGTTTATATCACGCCTGCCATGATTAAAAAATAGTATCCAAAGGCCCTAACCTGTTGTTCCAAATGTAAATTAGATGCAGATCTAGTACATCAATTTTCGGCTTGTCCTAAAATAAAAATATGTTGGTGTCGGGTGAGCTTTTGGCTTAACAGAATTCTTAAAGGGAAGATTAGTTTGGACAAACATAAGGTGTTTCTACTATATGAGCAAACAATAGATAGGTCAACTCTCATTTTTATTAATTCTGTATTCTAGGGTGTAGATACTAGATTCTCAAAGCTTAGAAAGTAATAAAGAGCCTTACTTGAACGCATTGGTCAGTTTAATGCAGAAGCAGGTAGTAATAGAATTATTTGACATATCCCTTTGTTCTAGGAAGAAAGTACAAAAACAAAATTTATGCTTACCTGATAAATTCCTTTCTCCTGTAGTGTGGTCAGTCCACGGGTCATCATTACTTCTGGGATATTAACTCCTCCCCAACAGGAAGTGCAAGAGGATCACCCAGCAGAGCTGCTATATAGCTCCTCCCCTCTACGTCACACCCAGTCATTCGACCGAGAACCAACGAGAAAGGAGAAGCCAAAGGGTGCAGTGGTGACTGGAGTATGATTTAAAAATTTAGACCTGCCATAAAAACAGGGCGGGCCATGGACTGACCACACTACAGGAGAAAGGAATTTATCAGGTAAGCATAAATTTTGTTTTCTCCTGTTAAGTGTGGTCAGTCCACGGGTCATCATTACTTCTGGGATACCAATACCAAAGCTAAAGTACACGGATGACGGGAGGGACAGGCAGGCTCTTTATACGGAAGGAACCACTGCCTGAAGAACCTTTCTCCCAAAAACAGCCTCCGAAGAAGAAAAAGTGTCAAATTTGTAAAATTTGGAAAAAGTATGAAGAGAAGACCAAGTTGCAGCCTTGGAAATCTGTTCAACAGAAGCCTCATTCTTAAAGGCCCAAGTGGAAGCCACAGCTCTAGTAGAATGAGCTGTAATTCTTACAGGAGGCTGCTGTCCAGCAGTCTCATAAGCTAAACGTATTATGCTACGAAGCCAAAAAGAGAGAGAGGTAGCCGAAGCTTTTTGACCTCTCCTCTGACCAGAATAAACGACAAACAGGGAAGACGTTTGTCGAAAATCCTTAGTTGCCTGTAGATAAAATTTCAGGGCACGGACTACATCTAGATTGTGTAGAAGACGTTCCTTCTTCGAAGAAGGATTAGGACACAAAGATGGAACAACAATCTCTTGATTGATATTCCTGTTAGTGACCACCTTAGGTAAGAACCCAGGTTTAGTACGCAGAACTACCTTGTCTGAATGAAAAATCAGATAAGGAGAATCACAATGTAAGGCAGATAACTCAGAGACTCTTCGAGCCGAGGAAATAGCCATTAAAAACAGAACTTTCCAAGATAACAGCTTGATATCAATGGAATGAAGGGGTTCAAACGGAACACCCTGTAAAACATTAAGAACTAAGTTCAAACTTCATGGTGGAGCAACAGTTTTAAACACAGGCTTGATCCTAGCCAAAGCCTGACAAAAAGCTTGAACGTCCGGAACCTTTGACAGACGTTTGTGTAAAAGAATGGACAGAGCTGAAATCTGTCCCTTTAAGGAACTAGCGGATAAACCCTTTTCTAAACCTTCTTGTAGAAAAGACAATATCCTAGGAATCCTAACCTTACTCCATGAGTAACTTTTGGATTCGCACCAATATAAGTATTTACGCCATATTTTATGGTAAATCTTTCTGGTAACAGGCTTCCTAGCCTGTATTAAGGTATCAATTACTGATTCAGAAAATCCACGCTTTGATAAAATCAAGCGTTCAATTTCCATGCAGTCAGCTTCAGAGAAATTAGGTTTTGATGTTTGAAGGGACCCTGAATTAGAAGGTCCTGTCTCAGAGGCAGAGACCAAGGAGGACAGGAAGACATGTCCACTAGATCTGCATACCAGGTCCTGCGTGGCCACGCAGGCGCTATTAGAATCACCGAAGCTCTCTCCTGTTTGATTCTGGCAATCAATCGAGGAAGCATCGGGAAGGGTGGAAACACATAAGCCATCCCGAAGGTCCAAGGTGCTGTCAAAGCATCTATCAGGACCGCTCCCGGATCCCTGGATCTGGACCCGTAACAAGGAAGCTTGGCGTTCTGTCGAGACGCCATGAGATCTATCTCTGGTTTGCCCCAACGTCGAAGTGTTTGGGCAAAGACCTCCGGATGAAGTTCCCACTCCCCCGGATGAAAAGTCTGACGACTTAGAAAATCCGCCTCCCAGTTCTCCACTCCCGGGATATGGATTGCTGACAGGTGGCAAGAGTGAAACTCTGCCCAGCGAATTATCTTTGATACTTCCATCATCGCTAGGGAGCTTCTTGTCCCTCCTTGATGGTTGATGTAAGCTACAGTCGTGATGTTGTCCGACTGAAACCTGATGAACCCCCGAGTTGTTAACTGGGGCCAAGCCAGAAGAGCATTGAGAACTGCTCTCAATTCCAGAATGTTTATAGGCAGGAGACTCTCCTCCCGAGTCCATGATCCCTGAGCCTTCAGAGAATTCCAGACAGCGCCCCAACCTAGTAGGCTGGCGTCTGTTGTTACAATTGTCCAATCCGGCCTGCTGAATGGCATCCCCCTGGACAGATGTGGCCGAGAAAGCCACCACAGAAGAGAATTTCTGGTCTCTTGATCCAGATTCAGAGTAGGGGACAAATCTGAGTAATCCCCATTCCACTGACTTAGCATGCACAATTGCAGCAGTCTGAGATGTAGACGTGCAAAGGGTACTATGTCCATTGCCGCTACCATTAAGCCGATCACCTCCATGCATTGAGCTACTGGCGGGTGTTGAATGGAATGAAGGGCACGGCATGCATTTAGAAGCTTTGTTAACCTGTCTTCTGTCAGGTAAATCTTCATTTCTACAGAATCTATAAGAGTCCCCAAGAAGGGAACTCTTGTGAGTGGACGGAGAGAACTCTTCTTTTCGTTCACCTTCCATCCATGCGACCTTAGAAATGCCAGTACTAACTCTGTATGAGACTTGGCAGTTTGAAAGCTTGAAGCTTGTATCAGAATGTCGTCTAGGTACGGAGCTACCGAAATTCCTCGCGGTCTTAGTACCGCCAGAAGAGCACCCAGAACCTTTGTGAAGATTCTTGGAGCCGTAGCCAATCCGAATGGAAGAGCTACAAACTGGTAATGCCTGTCTAGGAAGGCAAACCTTAGATACCGGAAATGATCTTTGTGAATCGGTATGTGAAGGTAAGCATCCTTTAAATCCACTGTGGTCATGTACTGACCCTTTTGGATCATGGGTAGGATTGTCCGAATAGTTTCCATTTTGAACGATGGAACTCTTAGGAATTTGTTTAGGATCTTTAAATCCAAGATTGGCCTGAAGGTTCCCTCTTTTTTGGGAACCACAAACAGATTCGAGTAAAACCCCTGTCCATGTTCCGACCGCGGAACCGGATGGATCACTCCCATTAGTAAAAGATCTTGTACACAGCGTAGAAACGCCTCTTTCTTTATTTGGTTTGTTGACAACCTTGACAGATGAAATCTCCCTTTTGGGGGAGAGGATTTGAAGTCCAGAAGATATCCCTGAGATATGATCTCTAACGCCCAGGGATCCTGGACATCTCTTGCCCAAGCCTGGGCGAAGAGAGAAAGTCTGCCCCCCACTAGATCCGTTTCCGGATCGGGGGCCCTCGATTCATGCTGTCTTAGGGGCAGCAGCAGGTTTCCTGGCCTGCTTGCCCTTGTTCCAGGACTGGTTAGGTCTCCAGCCTTGTCTGTAGCGAGCAAGAGCTCCTTCTTGTTTTGGAGCAGAGGAAGTTGATGCTGCTCCTGCCTTGAAATTACGAAAGGAACGAAAATTAGACTGTCTAGCCTTAGGTTTGGCTCTGTCTTGAGGCAGGGCATGGCCTTTACCTCCTGTAATGTCAGCGATAATTTCTTTCAAACCGGGCCCGAATAAGGTCTGCCCTTTGAAAGGTATGTTAAGTAATTTAGATTTAGAAGTAACGTCAGCTGACCAGGATTTTAGCCACAGTGCTCTGCGTGCCTGAATGGCGAATCCGGAATTCTTAGCCGTAAGTTTTGTTAAATGTACTACGGCATCTGAAACAAATGAATTAGCTAGCTTAAGTGTTTTAAGCTTGTTTGAAATCTCATCTATAGTTATTGAGTCAAGAGTCTCTTCCAGGGACTCGGACCAAAAAGCGGCCGCGGCCGAGACAGACGCAATACATGCAAGGGGTTGCAATATAAAACCTTGTTGAACAAACATTTTCTTAAGGTAACCCTCTAATTTTTTATCCATTGGATCTGAAAAGGCACAGCTATCCTCCACCGGGATAGTGGTACGCTTAGCCAGAGTAGAAACCGCTCCCTCCACCTTAGGGACCGTCTGCCATAAGTCCCGTGTGGTGGCGTCTATTGGAAACATTTTTCTAAACACAGGAGGGGGGGAAAAGGGTACACCGGGCCTATCCCACTCCTTAGTAATTATCTCTGTAAGCCTCTTAGGTATAGGAAATACGTCAGTACTCGCCGGTACCGCATAGTATCTATCCAGCCTACATAATTTCTCTGGGATTGCAACGGTGTTACAATCATTCAGAACTGCTAATACCTCCCCTAACAGTACACGGAGGTTTTCGAGTTTAAACTTAAAATTAGAAATGTCTGAATCCATTCTATTGGGATCAGAAACGTCACCTGCAGATTGAAGCTCTCCGTCCTCATGTTCAGCATACTGTGACGCAGTATCAGACATGGCCCTATTATCAACAGCGCACTCTGTTCTCACCCCAGAGTGATCACGCTTACCTCTAAGTTCTGGTAATTTAGCCAAAACTTCAGTCATAACATTAGCCATATCCTGTAATGTGATTTGTAATGGCCGCCCTGATGTACTCGGCGCTACAATATCACGCACCTCCCGAGCGGGAGATGCAGGTACTGACACGTGAGGCGAGTTAGTCGGCATAACTCTCCCCTCGTTATTTGGTGAATGATGTTCAATTTGTACAGATTGACTTTTATTTAAAGTAGCATCAATGCAATTAGTACATAAATTTCTATTGGGCTCCACTTTGGCTTTAGCACATATAGCACAGAGATATTCCTCTGAGTCAGACATGTTTAACACACTAGCAATTAAACCAGCAACTTGGAAATACTTTTCAAAGCAATTTACAAATAATATGAAAACGTACTGTGCCTTTAAGAAGCACAGAAAAAAAGTTATGACAGTTGAGAAATAGTAAACTTGAGAAACTATAACATCAAATTCTTTTCGGTAAAAACACAATTTTAGCAAAGGATTGCCCCCATTAGCAATGGATAACTAACCCTGAGTAGCAGAACAAATGTATAGAAAATAAACGTTTTTTATCACAGACAGTCACAATCTCACAGCTCTGCTGTGAGTGATTACCTCCCTCAAATTAGCTTTTGAAGACCCCTGAGCTCTGTAGAGACGAACCGGATCATGCAGGGAAGACAAGAGACCTCTGACTGAATTTTCTGATGCGTAGCAAAAGCGCCAAAATAGGCCCCTCCCCCTCACACACAACAGTGAGGGAGATCAGTAAACTGTCTTAAATTAAATAAAACGACTGCCAAGTGGAAAAAACAGTGCCCAAAACAATTTTTCACCCAGTACCTCAGATAATTAAACGATTTAACATGCCAGCAAAAACGTTTAACATCAAATAAATGAAATGTCATTAGAAAGCCTGTTGCTAGTCACTGCAAATTAGGCTAAAGTTTTATGCATACAGTATTATCCTAGTGAAGTGCCATTCCCCAGAATACTGAAGTGTAAATATACATACATGACAGCCTGATACCAGTTGCTACTACTGCATTAAAGGCTGAGCTTACATTATATCGGTATGGCAGAATTTTCTCAGTCAATTCCATTGTTAGAAAATAATATGCTGCTACATACCTCTTTGCAGGTTAACCTGCCCGCTGTCCCCTGATCTGAAGTTTACCTCACTCCTCAGATGGCCGAGAACAGCAATATGATCTTAACTACGCCGGCTAAAATCATACAAAAAACTCAGGTAGATTCTTCTTCAAATTCTACCAGAGAAGGAACAACACACTCTGGTGCTGTTATAAAATAACAAACTTTTGATTGAAGGTATAAAACTAAGTATAATCACCACAGTCCTCTCACACATGCTATCTATTAGTTGGGTGCAAGAGAATGACTGGGTGTGACGTAGAGGGGAGGAGCTATATAGCAGCTCTGCTGGGTGATCCTCTTGCACTTCCTGTTGGGGAGGAGTTAATATCCCAGAAGTAATGATGACCCGTGGACTGACCACACTTAACAGGAGAAAGTTCTTAAGAAAACGGTCAAACTTTATTAACATATACAACAATAGTGCGCAAAACCTATTTCTTGTCCCTTTACAAAATTTAATTTACTTAAATCCATATACTGAGGGAGACTGAGCTCTAATCTCTTATTGATGCTACGCTGGTACTAATTGATGGGATGGTGTCCCTCATTTTCCCTCCCTCCCCCCCCTTCCTTACCTTGACCGTTTAATATTATCCTCAAGGATCGTAAAGAAGTGTCTTCTAGTAAACACCTTGAGCATATTCTTTAGAAGCTTAAAGGGACACTGAACCCAAATTTTATCTTTCATGATTCAGATAGAGCATGACATTCTAATTAACTTTCTAATTTACTCCTATTATCAAATTTTCTTCATTCTCTTGGTATCTTTATTTGAAATGCAAGAATTTAAGTTTAGATGCTGGCCCATTTTTGGTGAAAAACCTGGGTTGTCCTTGCTGATTGGTGGATAAATTCATCCACCAATAAAAAACTACTGTCCACAGTACTGAACCAAAAAAAAAGCTTAGATGCATTCTTTTTCAAATAAAGATAGCAAGAGAACAAAGAAAAAATGATAACAGGAGTACATTAGAAAGTTGCTTAAAATTGCATGCTCTATATGAATCACAAAAGAAAAAAAATTGGGTTAAGTGTCCCTTTAAACATGTTGACTTTCCTGCTATAAAATGAGAAGCCACTGATTATTGTTTGGACATTCTTTATATAGTGCCAATTTTGTATTTTAAAGTTTGTTGGAGTGAGACTATTTTGTTATCTTTATTTTATTTCCTTTCTGTCTATGATCTACGAATCACACTTCCACCTATTTTATTTTCTGAATGTCAATTCTATGATGATCTAATATGAATTTTCTTCTTTGTGGATTTCCTAAATTTAAAAATAAAAAAATATATTGTTTTGTTCTCTTGGTATTCTCTGTTGAAATCTAAACCTAGGTAGGCTCATATGCTAATTTCTAAGCCCTTGAATGCCTCCTATTATCTCAGTGCATTTTGACAGTTTTTCACAGCTAGACAGCGGCTAATTCATGTGTGCCATATAGATAACATTTTGCTCACCTCCGTGGAGTTATTTATGAGTCAGCACTAATTGGCTAAAATGCTTTTATCATCAATTTTCATTTGTTCTTTTGGTATTCTTAGTTGAAAGCTAAACCTAGGAGGTTCATATGCCAATTTCTTAGACCCTGAAGGCCACCTCTGCATTTTAACAGTTTTTCACTACTAGAGGGCGTTAGTTCATGTGTTTCATATAAATAACATTGAGCTCATGAAGATGAATTTACAGTGGAGTGAGCACTGATTGGCTAAAATGCAAGTTTGTCAAAATAACTGAAATAAGGGGGGGGGGGGATCTGCTGAGGTTTAGATACAAGGTAATCACAGAGGTAAAAAGTGCATTTACAGTATATGACAGTGTTGGTTATGCAAAACTGGGGAATGGTAATAAAGGGATTATATATCTTTTTTTTTAAACAATAAACATTTTCAAATAGAGATGAGAGCTGTTTCAGCGGTTCCCCCTCATGCTTTCTAAACACGTAGGCAGATTGGCTCAGCAGATGTCAGGTACTTCCAACAGAATGCAACTGCACAGAACATTTTTTTTAAAAAAAACCCCATAAAGCTTGGGAATATATCAGGGCTATAGATGATGCCTTCAGCCAGCAACAAATAAGTTCTTGAGGATCTTTCCATTGACTAACTGTCTGAGCATAGGTGTGCTACAAATGTGTAATGCAAAACAGATAAATATATATATTTACAAATTATGCATAAATGTGTTGTAGATGATCCATTTATATAGCCTATACAGATTTTTTTTTTAAAAAAAGTATAGTTTGGCTTATTTTGAAATAACATTACGCTGATTTTCAGACTCCTAACCAAGCCACAAAGTTTTAGAAGAATACTGATGTATACCTACTCCAGCTTGCTCCTGTTTGTGTAAAGGGTCTTTTCATATGCAGAGGAAGGGGGAGTGTCTATTTACCACTTACAGTGGAGTGGGTGTTCCAGCTAATTTTTTTTTAACAGAGCTAAACTGGGAGCTTTATTAAACATTTTATACTGGATTTTAGATCAGCATCTGTTCATATTATTCTTTATAGTAGTGTCTATTACATGCAGTTATATGAAAATTGGTGTATACTGCCCCTTTAAGCCCTAAACCACTTAAAATGTTGAATTTCAGCAATTTCAAGTATCAAATACGTCAGGGCCCTTTAGTCACTCAATTTGTTTAGGCTCATATCCTTCCTAAAGTTAGAAACTAAACACTTCCATAGGAGATAGTGTTTGTCTTAAAGGCACATGTAGCTGTTCTCCTTTATAAGGCTTCACACTGGTATTTAACCTCAATATTTTTTGATTGTTTTTATAAGCCCTATTAATGAATCATATATGACATTTCACAAAGATAAGGTTATTATTCGTATTGTCCAACAACTCTTACCTAAGTCCCAAAACAAGACAAACCTGTGAATATCCAGGGTCTAGTGAGAAGTTTATATATCTACCCAAAAGAACTGAAGATTTCAGGTTTTCTGATGAACTGAGATCCCTTAAAATGCTCTTACAACTTCTTGAAAAGCTAGTAGTATATGCTAGTCTATCCCATTTCCTTACATTAAACTCCCTCCTTGACTCATTGCAATCTGAATTTCGCCCCCTTCACTCAACAGAGACAGCAACTTTTAAGGTTACCAACTACCTACTTACAGCAAAATCAAAAGGCCACTTCTCTCTACTTATCCTCCTTGATCTGTCTGCAGCCTTTGATACTGTTGACCACCCTCTTTTGCTCCATACCCTCCAATACTTCTGCATCTGTGACACAGCTCTCTCTTGGTTCTCTTCCTATCTGTCTAACCGTACCTTTAGTGTAGCCTTCTCTGGGGTATCCTCTGCCCCGTTACCATTTTCTGTTGGGGTACCACAAGGCTCTGTCCTAGGTCCCCTTCTCAATCTACACATCCTCACTAGGTTCCTTAATAAAGTCCCATGGGTTTCATTATCATTTGTATGCCGACGATACCCAAATCTACCTCTCTGCACCAGAACTATCTCCTTCCTTGCTAACCCGTGTCACTAACTGTCTCTCTCATATCTCATCTTGGATGTCCTCTCACTACCTTAAGCTAAATCTCTCCAAAACTGAGCTCCTTATTTTCCCCTTTCTAAAATCTCCATCCCCATGTCTCTATAACTGTTGACAACTCCATCATTACCCCAACCTCACATGCCCGATGTCTTGAGGTCACACTTGACTCAGATCTTTCTTTCACTCCTCACATTCAGTTCTTGGCTAAAGCCTGCCGCTTCCACCTTAAAAACATGTCTAAAAACATAATTTATGCTTACCTGATAAATTTATTTCTCTTGTAGTGTATCCAGTCCACGGATCATCCATTACTTGTGGGATATTCTCCTTCCCAACAGGAAGTTGCAAGAGGATCACCCACAGCAGAGCTGTTATATAGCTCCTCCCCTAACTGCCATATCCAGTCATTCGACCAAAACTAGCTGAGAAAGGAGAAACTATAGGGTGCAGTGGTGACTGTAGTTTAATTAAAATGTAGACCTGCCTTAAAAGGACAGGGCAGGCCGTAGACTGGATACACTACAAGGGAAATAAATTTATCAGGTAAGCATAAATTATGTTTTCTCTTGTTAAGTGTATCCAGTCCACGGATCATCCATTACTTGTGGGATACCAATACCAAAGCTAAAGTACACGGATGATGGGAGGGACAAGACAGGTACTTAAACTGAAGGAACCACTGCCTGTAGAACCTTTCTCCCAAAAATAGCCTCCGAAGAAGCAAAAGTATCAAATTTGTAAAAGGTATGAAGCGAAGACCAAGTCGCCGCTCTGCAAATCTGTTCAACAGAAGCCTCATTTTTAAAGGCCCAGGTGGAAGCCACAGCTCTAGTAGAATGAGCTGTAATTCTTTCAGGGGGCTGCTGTCCAGCAGTCTCATAGGCTAAGCGTATTACGCTCCGAAGCCAAAAAGAAAAGAGAGGTTGCCGAAGCCTTTTGACCTCTCCTCTGTCCAGAGTAAATGACAAACAGGGAAGATGTTTGACAAAACTCCTTAGTCGCTTGTAAGTAAAACTTTAAAGCACGGACTACGTCTAGATTATGTAACAGACGTTCCTTCTTTGAAGAAGGATTAGGACACAATGATGGAACAACAATCTCTTGATTGATATTCTTGTTAGAAACAACCTTAGGTAAAAACCCAGGTTTTGTACGCAGAACTACTTTATCTGTATGGAAAATCAGATAAGGAGAATCGCATTGTAAGGCCGATAACTCAGAGACTCTACTAGCCGAGGAAATAGCCATCAAAAACAGAACTTTCCAAGATAAAAGTTTGATATCAATGGAATGAAGGGGTTCAAACGGAACTCCTTGAAGAACTTTAAGAACCAAGTTTAAGCTCCATGGGGGAGCAACAGGTTTAAACACAGGCTTAATTCTAACCAAAGCCTGACAAAATGCCTGAACGTCTGGAACCTCTGCCAGACGCTTGTGCAAAAGAATAGACAGAGCAGAAATCTGTCCCTTTAAAGAACTAGCTGATAGTCCTTTTTCCAAACCCTCTTGGAGAAAAGACAATATCCTAGGAATCCTAACCTTACTCCATGAGTAATTCTTGGATTCACACCAATAAAGATATTTGCGCCATATCTTATGGTAGATTTTACTGGTGACAGGCTTTCGTGCCTGTATTAAGGTATCAATGACTGACTCTGAGAAGCCACGCTTTGATAAAATCAAGCGTTCAATCTTCAGGCAGTCAGTCTCAGAGAAATTAGATTTGGATTATTGAAAGGACCTTGTATTAGAAGGTCTTGTCTCAAAGGCAGAGTCCAAGGTGGAAAGGATGACATGTCCACTAGGTCTGCATACCAGGTCCTGCGTGGCCACGCAGGCGATATCAAGATCACCGATGCTCTCTCCTGTTTGATTCTGGCAATCAGTCGAGGGAGCAGAAGAAACGGTGGAAACACATAAGCCAGGTTGAAGAACCAAGGCGCTGCTAGAGCATCCATCAGCGTCGCCTCTGGGTCCCTGGACCTGGATCCGTAAGAAGGAAGCTTGGCGTTCTGTCGAGACGCCATGAGATCCAGCTCTGGTTTGCCCCAACGATGAATCAATTGAGCAAACACCTCCGGATGGAGTTCCCACTCCCCCGGATGAAAAGTCTGACGACTTAGAAAATCCGCCTCCCAGTTCTCTACACCTGGGATATGGATCGCTGATAGGTGGCAAGAGTGAGTCTCCACCCAGCGAATTATCTTGGACACTTCTAACATCGCTAGGGAGCTTCTGGTCCCCCCTTGATGATTGATGTAAGCCACAGTCGTGATGTTGTCCGACTGAAATCTGATGAACCTCAGTGTTGGTAACTGAGGCCAAGCTAGAAGAGCATTGAATATTGCTCTTAACTCCAGAATATTTATTGGGAGGAGTTTCTCCTCCTGAGTCCACGATCCCTGAGCCTTCAGGGAATTCCAGACTGCACCCCAACCTAGAAGGCTGGCATCTGTTGTTACAATTGTCCAATCTGGCCTGCGAAAGGTCATACCCTTGGACAGATGGACCCGAGATAGCCACCAGAGAAGAGAATATCTGGTCTCTTGATCCATATTTAGAGGGGACAAATCTGTGTAATAAAACTGACTTAGCATGCATAACTGCAGCGGTCTGAGATGTAGGCGCGCAAATGGCACTATGTCCATCGCCGCTACCATTAAGCCGATCACTTCCATGCACTGAGCCACTGACGGGCGCGGAATGGAATGAAGAAAACTGCAGGAATTTAGAAGCTTTGATAACCTGGACTCCGTCAGGTAAATTTTCATTTCTACAGAATCTATCAGAGTTCCTAGGAAGGACACTCTTGTGAGGGGAGATAGAGAACTATTTTCCTCGTTCACTTTCGAACCATGCGACCTCAGAAATGCCAATACTATGTGCGTATGAGATTTGGCAATTTGACGCCTGTATCAGGATGTCGTCTAGATAAGGGGCCACTGATATGCCCGTGGTCTTAGGACCGCCAGAAGGGACCCCAGAACCTGTGTAAAAATTCTTGGGGCTGTGGCTAACCCGAAGGGAAGAGCCACAAACTGGTAATGCCTGTCTAGAAAGGCAAACTTTAGGAACCGATGATGGTCTTTGTGAATCGGTATGTGAAGGTAAGCATCCTTCAAATCCACTGTGGTCATGAACTGACCCTCCTGGATCATAGGTAGGATGGTCCGAATAGTTTCCATTTTGAACGATGGAACTCTGAGGAACTTGTTTAAGATCTTTAGATCCAAAATTGGTCTGAAGGTTCCCTCTTTTTTGGGAACCACAAACAGATTTTAATAAAATCCCTGTCCCTGTTCCATCTGTGGAACTGGATGGATCACTCCCATTACTAGGAGGTCTTGCACACAGCGTAAGAATGCCTCTTTCTTTATCTGGTTTACAGATAATCTCGAAAGGTGAAATCTCCCTTGTGGGGGGGAAGCTTTGAAGTCCAGAAGATATCCCTGAGATATGATCTCCAACGCCCAGGGATCCTGAACATCTCTTGCCCACGCCTGGGCAAAGAGAGAAAGTCTGCCCCCTACTAGATCCGTTACCAGATAGGGGGCCGTTCCTTCATGCTGTCTTAGAGGCAGCAGCAGGTTTTCTGGCCTGCTTGCCTTTGTTCCAGGCCTGGTTAGATTTCCAGGCCGGCTTGGATTGCGCAAAAGTTCCCTCTTGTTTTGAAGCAGAGGAAGTTGATGCTGCACTTGCCTTGACGTTTCGAAAGGCACGAAAATTAGACTGTTTGGCCCTTGATTTGGCCCTGTCCTGAGGAAGGGTGTGACCCTTTCCTCCAGTAATGTCAGCAATAATTTCCTTCAAACCAGGCCCGAATAGGGTCTGCCCCTTGAAAAGAATGTTAAGTAATTTAGACTTTGAAGTCACGTCAGCTGACCAAGATTTAAGCCATAGCGCTCTATGCACCTGGATGGCGAATCCAGAATTCTTAGCCGTTAGTTTAGTCAAATGAACAATGGCATCAGAAACAAAAGAATTAGCTAGCTTAAGTGTTCTAAGCTTGTCAAGTATTTCAGTCAATGGAGTAGCTGTCTGAAAGGCCTCTTCCAGAGACTCAAACCAGAACGCCGCAGCAGCCGTGACAGGAGCAATGCATACAAGAAGCTGCAGGATAAAACCCTGTTGAATAAACATTTTCTTTAGGTAACCCTCTAATTTTTTATCCATTGGATCTGAAAAAGCACAACTGTCCTCGACAGGGATAGTGGTACGCTTTGCTTAAGTAGAAACTGCTCCCTCCACCTTAGGGACCGTCTGCCATATGTCCCGTGTGGTGGCGTCTATTGGTAACATTTTTCTAAAAATAGGAGGGGGGGGGGGGAGAAAACGGCACACCGGGTCTGTCCCACTCCTTATTAATAATTTCTGTAAACCTTTTAGGTATAGGGAAAACGTCAGTACACACCGGCACTGCATAGTATTTATCCAGTCTACACAATTTCTCTGGCACTGCAATTGTGTCACAGTCATTCAGAGCAGCTAAAACCTCTCCAAGCAACACCCGGAGGTTCTCAAGCTTAAATTTAAAAGTAGACATATCTGAATCAGGTTTCCCCGAGTCAGAGACGTCACCCACAGACTGAAGCTCTCCTTCCTCAGCTTCTGCATATTGTGACGCAGTATCAGACATGGGCCTTAAAACATCCGCGCGCTCTGTATTATGCCTAACCCCAGAGCTATCGTGCTTGCCTCTATATTCAGGCAGTCTGGCTAATACCGCTGACAGGGTATTATCCATGATCGCCGCCATGTCTTGTAAAGTAATCGCTATGGGCGTCTTTGATGTACTTGGCGCCATTCTAGCGTGAGTCCCTTGAGCGGGAGTCAAAGGATCTGACACGTGGGGGGAGTTAGTCGGCATAACTTCCCCCTCATCAGAATCTTCTGGTGATATTTCTTTTAAAGATGAAGGCTGATCTTTATTATTTAAAGTGAAATCAATACATTTAGTACACATTCTCCTATGGGGTTCCACCATGGCTTTTAAACATAATGCACAAAGAGGTTCCTCTATGTCAGACATGTTTATACAGACTAGCAATGAGACTAGCAAGCTTGGAAAACACTTTAAATCAAGTTAACAAGCAAATATAAAAAACGTTACTGTGCTTTTAAGAGAAACAAATTGTCAAAATTTGAAATAACAGTGAAAAAAGGCAGTTAAACTAACAAAATTTTTACAGTGTATGTAACAAGTTAGCAGAGTATTGCACCCACTTGCAAATGGATGATTAACCCCTTAATGCAAAAAACGGATTGACAAATGAAAAACAACGTTTTTTGAATAGTCACAATAAACTGCCACAGCTCAACTGTGGCTTTACCTTCCTCAATAAACGACTTTTGAAGCCTTTTGAGCCCTTCAGAGATGTCCTATACCATGCAGGGGACTGCTGAGGGAAGCTGGATGTCTCTGTCTGTAATTTTAAGTGCGCAACAAAGCGCTAAAATAGGCCCCTCCCACTCATACTACAACAGTGGAAAGCCTCAGGAAACTGTTTCTAGGCAAAAATCAAGCCAGCCATGTGGAAAAAACTAAGCCCCAATAAGTTTTATCACCAAATCATATATAAAAACGATTAAACATGCCAGCAAACGTTTTATATTGCATAATTATCAGAGTCTATAGCTCTCACAGTAAGCCTGTTACTAGTCGTTATTAAATCCCTGTATTTAGGCTTAACTTACAATAATCCGGTATCAGCAGCATTTTCTAGCAATTCCATCCCTAGAAAAACTTAAAACTGCACATACCTTATTGCAGGGTAACCTGCACGCTATTCTCCCACTGAAGTTACCTCACCCCTCAGACATATTTGAGAACAGCAGTGGATCTTAGTTACTTCTGCTAAGATCATAGAAAACGCAGGCAGAGAAAATAGTACAACTCCGGTACCATTTAAAAACAAACTCTTGATTGAAGAAAAAACTAACTATTTTACACCACTTT
This sequence comes from Bombina bombina, assembly GCF_027579735.1. Classification (NCBI taxonomy): domain Eukaryota; kingdom Metazoa; phylum Chordata; class Amphibia; order Anura; family Bombinatoridae; genus Bombina; species Bombina bombina. Next base: position 50,950 of record NW_026510932.1, read on the forward strand.
CCTCTTACTACCTCCATCTATGTTGAGGGTTGCAAGAGAATGACTGGCTATGGCAGTTAGGGGAGGAGCTATATAACAGCTCTGCTGTGGGTGATCCTCTTGCAACTTCCTGTTGGGAAGGAGAATATCCCACAAGTAATGGATGATCCGTGGACTGGATACACTTAACAAGAGAAATTAGACATTTCCCTACACAAGACGCAACAAAGATTTTAATTCACTCTCTCATCCTTTCCCGCCTAGACTACTGCAAGTCTATCCTCTCTTGTCTCCCTAGCTGCCGCCTAGCTCCTTTACAATCCAGCAAGCTTTAAAAAGGTCAATCAAGTCCACATTAAACTTATATGGCTTAGATGTAAATTGTAAGGTGATTTTTGCTTGCTCTCTGTCAGGGTATGGCTGAGTGGCATTGGATATCACATGATTTAATATCTCATTTAGCTAATATCTACTCTGAATTGATTTAGCTGCATTGTGAACAAACGCTGGAATGGGTGATATCACCCCTCCCCCTTTTGTTCTCAACTACAGACTTGTAGAACAAAAGAAATAGACAGGACTTCAAAAGAAAAACAAACATTGGTCCCAAACTATAAGAGATAATGTCACATCTAAAGAGCCTTTGATCACGGTCTCAGAAGAGAGGTAATTTATATTGAAATATTGTTGGATAGCCTTCCCAGATTGAAATCTAAAAATTAATTTAGCCTAAGAAATTCATTACTTAGATCACAGGAACGCCTGTGGATAAACAGACATGATGCGGAGAAGAACCTATTTTTACAGAGGGAAGTGACCAGTTATACTTTGATACAAATTGGTACATGCTGAGATTTCAATAAACATCCTCCACCGACAAAAGGAAAACAGAATTTATGTTTACCTGATAAATTACTTTCTCCAACGGTGTGTCCGGTCCACGGCGTCATCCTTACTTGTGGGATATTCTCCTCCCCAACAGGAAATGGCAAAGAGCCCAGCAAAGCTGGTCACATGATCCCTCCTAGGCTCCGCCTACCCCAGTCATTCGACCGACGTTAAGGAGGAATATTTGCATAGGAGAAACCATATGGTACCGTGGTGACTGTAGTTAAAGAAAATAAATTATCAGACCTGATTAAAAAAACCAGGGCGGGCCGTGGACCGGACACACCGTTGGAGAAAGTAATTTATCAGGTAAACATAAATTCTGTTTTCTCCAACATAGGTGTGTCCGGTCCACGGCGTCATCCTTACTTGTGGGAACCAATACCAAAGCTTTAGGACACGGATGAAGGGAGGGAGCAAATCAGGTCACCTAAATGGAAGGCACCACGGCTTGCAAAACCTTTCTCCCAAAAATAGCCTCAGAAGAAGCAAAAGTATCAAACTGGTAAAATTTGGTAAAAGTGTGCAGTGAAGACCAAGTCGCTGCCCTACATATCTGATCAACAGAAGCCTCGTTCTTGAAGGCCCATGTGGAAGCCACAGCCCTAGTGGAATGAGCTGTGATTCTTTCGGGAGGCTGCCGTCCGGCAGTCTCGTAAGCCAATCTGATGATGCTTTTAATCCAAAAAGAGAGAGAGGTAGAAGTTGCTTTTTGACCTCTCCTTTTACCAGAATAAACAACAAACAAGGAAGATGTTTGTCTAAAATCCTTTGTAGCATCTAAATAGAATTTTAGAGCGCGAACAACATCCAAATTGTGCAACAAACGTTCCTTCTTTGAAACTGGTTTCGGACACAGAGAAGGTACGATAATCTCCTGGTTAATGTTTTTGTTAGAAACAACTTTTGGAAGAAAACCAGGTTTAGTACGTAAAACCACCTTATCTGCATGGAACACCAGATAAGGAGGAGAACACTGCAGAGCAGATAATTCTGAAACTCTTCTAGCAGAAGAGATTGCAACTAAAAACAAAACTTTCCAAGATAATAACTTAATATCAACGGAATGTAAGGGTTCAAACGGAACCCCCTGAAGAACTGAAAGAACTAAATTGAGACTCCAAGGAGGAGTCAAAGGTTTGTAAACAGGCTTAATTCTAACCAGAGCCTGAACAAAGGCTTGAACATCTGGCACAGCTGCCAGCTTTTTGTGAAGTAACACAGACAAGGCAGAAATCTGTCCCTTCAGGGAACTTGCAGATAATCCTTTTTCCAATCCTTCTTGAAGGAAGGATAGAATCTTAGGAATCTTAACCTTGTCCCAAGGGAATCCTTTAGATTCACACCAACAGATATATTTTTTCCAAATTTTGTGGTAAATCTTTCTAGTTACAGGCTTTCTGGCCTGAACAAGAGTATCGATAACAGAATCTGAGAACCCTCGCTTCGATAAGATCAAGCGTTCAATCTCCAAGCAGTCAGCTGGAGTGAAACCAGGTTCGGATGTTCGAACGGACCCTGAACAAGAAGGTCTCGTCTCAAAGGTAGCTTCCAAGGTGGAGCCGATGACATATTCACCAGATCTGCATACCAAGTCCTGCGTGGCCACGCAGGAGCTATCAAGATCACCGACGCCCTCTCCTGATTGATCCTGGCTACCAGCCTGGGGATGAGAGGGAACGGCGGGAACACATAAGCTAGTTTGAAGGTCCAAGGTGCTACTAGTGCATCCACTAGAGCCGCCTTGGGATCCCTGGATCTGGACCCGTAGCAAGGAACTTTGAAGTTCTGACGAGAGGCCATCAGATCCATGTCTGGAATGCCCCACAGCTGAGTGACTTGGGCAAAGATTTCCGGATGGAGTTCCCACTCCCCCGGATGCAATGTCTGACGACTCAGAAAATCCGCTTCCCAATTTTCCACTCCTGGGATGTGGATAGCGGACAGGTGGCAGGAGTGAGACTCCGCCCATAGAATGATTTTGGTCACCTCTTCCATCGCTAGGGAACTCCTTGTTCCCCCCTGATGGTTGATGTACGCAACAGTTGTCATGTTGTCCGATTGAAACCGTATGAACTTGGCCCTCGCTAGCTGAGGCCAAGCCTTGAGAGCATTGAATATCGCTCTCAGTTCCAGAATATTTATCGGTAGAAGAGATTCTTCCCGAGACCAAAGACCCTGAGCTTTCAGGGATCCCCAGACCGCGCCCCAGCCCATCAGACTGGCGTCGGTCGTGACAATGACCCACTCTGGTCTGCGGAATGTCATCCCTTGTGACAGGTTGTCCAGGGACAGCCACCAACGGAGTGAGTCTCTGGTCCTCTGATTTACTTGTATCTTCGGAGACAAGTCTGTATAATCCCCATTCCACTGACTGAGCATGCACAGTTGTAATGGTCTTAGATGAATGCGCGCAAAAGGAACTATGTCCATAGCCGCTACCATCAACCCGATCACTTCCATGCACTGAGCTATGGAAGGAAGAGGAACGGAATGAAGTATCCGACAAGAGTCTAGAAGCTTTGTTTTTCTGGCCTCTGTCAGAAATATCCTCATTTCTAAGGAGTCTATTATTGTTCCCAAGAAGGGAACCCTTGTTGACGGAGATAGAGAACTCTTTTCCACGTTCACTTTCCATCCGTGAGATCTGAGAAAGGCCAGGACGATGTCCGTGTGAGCCTTTGCTTGAGGAAGGGACGACGCTTGAATCAGAATGTCGTCCAAGTAAGGTACTACAGCAATGCCCCTTGGTCTTAGCACAGCTAGAAGGGACCCTAGTACCTTTGTGAAAATCCTTGGAGCAGTGGCTAATCCGAAAGGAAGCGCCACGAACTGGTAATGCTTGTCCAGGAATGCGAACCTTAGGAACCGATGATGTTCCTTGTGGATAGGAATATGTAGATACGCATCCTTTAAATCCACCGTGGTCATGAATTGACCTTCCTGGATGGAAGGAAGAATAGTTCGAATGGTTTCCATCTTGAACGATGGAACCTTGAGAAACTTGTTTAAGATCTTGAGATCTAAGATTGGTCTGAACGTTCCCTCTTTTTTGGGAACTATGAACAGATTGGAGTAGAACCCCATCCCTTGTTCTCTTAATGGAACAGGATGAATCACTCCCATTTTTAACAGGTCTTCTACACAATGTAAGAATGCCTGTCTTTTTATGTGGTCTGAAGACAACTGAGACCTGTGGAACCTCCCCCTTGGGGGAAGTCCCTTGAATTCCAGAAGATAACCTTGGGAGACTATTTCTAGCGCCCAAGGATCCAGAACATCTCTTGCCCAAGCCTGAGCGAAGAGAGAGAGTCTGCCCCCCACCAGATCCGGACCCGGATCGGGGGCCAACATTTCATGCAGTCTTGGTAGCAGTGGCAGGTTTCTTGGCCTGCTTTCCCTTGTTCCAGCCTTGCATTGGTCTCCAAGCTGGCTTGGCTTGAGAAGTATTACCCTCTTGCTTAGAGGACGTAGCACCTCGGGCTGGTCCGTTTCTACGAAAGGGACGAAAATTAGGTTTATTTTTTGCCTTGAAAGGCCGATCCTGAGGAAGGGCGTGGCCCTTACCCCCAGTGATATCAGAGATAATCTCTTTCAAGTCAGGGCCAAACAGCGTTTTCCCCTTGAAAGGAATGTTAAGTAGCTTGTTCTTGGAAGACGCATCAGCCGACCAAGATTTCAACCAAAGCGCTCTGCGCGCCACAATAGCAAACCCAGAATTCTTAGCCGCTAACCTAGCCAATTGCAAAGTGGCGTCTAGGGTGAAAGAATTAGCCAATTTGAGAGCATTGATTCTGTCCATAATCTCCTCATAAGGAGGAGAATCACTATCGACCGCCTTTATCAGCTCATCGAACCAGAAACATGCGGCTGTAGCGACAGGGACAATGCATGCAATTGGTTGTAGAAGGTAACCCTGCTGAACAAACATCTTTTTAAGCAAACCTTCTAATTTTTTATCCATAGGATCTTTGAAAGCACAACTATCCTCTATGGGTATAGTGGTGCGTTTGTTTAAAGTGGAAACCGCTCCCTCGACCTTGGGGACTGTCTGCCATAAGTCCTTTCTGGGGTCGACCAAAGGAAACAATTTTTTAAATATGGGGGGAGGGACGAAAGGAATACCGGGCCTTTCCCATTCTTTATTAACAATGTCCGCCACCCGCTTGGGTATAGGAAAAGCTTCTGGGAGCCCCGGCACCTCTAGGAACTTGTCCATTTTACATAGCTTCTCTGGGATGACCAACTTGTCACAATCATCCAGAGTGGATAATACCTCCTTAAGCAGAATGCGGAGATGTTCCAACTTAAATTTAAATGCAATCACATCAGGTTCAGCCTGTTGAGAAATGTTCCCTGAATCAGTAATTTCTCCCTCAGACAAAACCTCCCTGGCCCCATCAGACTGGGTTAGGGGCCCTTCAGAGATATTAGTATCAGCGTTGCCATGCTCTTCAGTATCTAAAACAGAGCAGCCGCGCTTACGCTGACAAGTGTTCATTTGGGCTAAAATGTTTTTGACAGAATTATCCATTACAGCCGTTAATTGTTGCATAGTAAGGAGTATTGGCGCGCTAGATGTACTAGGGGCCTCCTGAGTGGGCAAGACTCGTGTAGACGAAGGAGGGAATGATGCAGTACCATGCTTACTCCCCTCACTTGAGGAATCATCTTGGGCATCATTGTCATTATCACATAAATCACATTTATCTAAATGAATAGGAATTCTGGCTTCCCCACATTCAGAACACAGTCTATCTGGTAGTTCAGACATGTTAAACAGGCATAAACTTGATAACAAAGTACAAAAACGTTTTAAAATAAAACCGTTACTGTCACTTTAAATTTTAAACTGAACACACTTTATTACTGCAATTGCGAAAAAACATGAAGGAATTGTACAAAATTCACCAAATTTTCACCACAGTGTCTTAAAGCCTTAAAAGTATTGCACACCAAATTTGGAAGCTTTAACCCTTAAAATAACGGAACCGGAGCCGTTTTAAACTTTAACCCCTTTACAGTCCCTGGTATCTGCTTTGCTGAGACCCAACCAAGCCCAAAGGGGAATACGATACCAAATGACGCCTTCAGAAAGTCTTTTCTAAGTATCAGAGCTCCTCACACATGCGACTGCATGCCATGCCTCTCAAAAACAAGTGCGCCACACCGGCGCGAAAATGAGGCTCTGCTTATGCTTTGGGAAAGCCCCTAAGGAATAAGGTGTCTAATACAGTGCCTGCCGATATTCTTATATCAAAATACCCAGATAAAATGATTCCTCAAGGCTAAATATGTGTTAATAATGAATCGATTTAGCCCAGAAAGGTCTACAGTCTTAATAAGCCCTTGTGAAGCCCTTATTTATGATCGTAATAAACATGGCTTACCGGATCCCATAGGGAAAATGACAGCTTCCAGCATTACATCGTCTTGTTAGAATGTGTCATACCTCAAGCAGCAAGAGACTGCATACTGTTCCCCCAACTGAAGTTAATAGCTCTCAACAGTCCTGTGTGGAACAGCCATGGATTTTAGTTACGGTTGCTAAAATCATTTTCCTCATACAAACAGAAATCTTCATCTCTTTTCTGTTTCTGAGTAAATAGTACATACCAGCACTATTTCAAAATAACAAACTCTTGATTGAATAATAAAAACTACAGTTAAACACTAAAAAACTCTAAGCCATCTCCGTGGAGATGTTGCCTGTACAACGGCAAAGAGAATGACTGGGGTAGGCGGAGCCTAGGAGGGATCATGTGACCAGCTTTGCTGGGCTCTTTGCCATTTCCTGTTGGGGAGGAGAATATCCCACAAGTAAGGATGACGCCGTGGACCGGACACACCTATGTTGGAGAAATTTAGATCTTAATAGTTTTCAAATATTTAATATGTGCCTCACACTATCAAATTTTAGGTACAAATAAATGGATAGGAGATTGTTTGTATAATATTAAATGAGAATATCTGCTAAATAAAAAATATAAATAATATAATGTTTTTATACACTCAACAAGAGATATACAGATATGCAATATTTATATTGATATGGGATAGTAGTCCAATATAGATATAATAATATGAAACAACATCTGATTGCTGATCTCAAGGTATGAATGTGATATTAAGATAACTGAAAAAGTAATTGAGTCCATGATGAAGGTATTATAATCCTTTAAAAAATTTTCATAGAAAATATGATTTTTAAACGCATTTTTAGAGTATATTCATGTTTAATCTTGAAATACTCTGAATAAATTATATTAAACGGACCATATGTAGAACATAAAATTATTAAAACTAGATTAAAAGTATATAAAAATAGGCATTTGATAAAAATATATATAAGAACTGTATAGCAGTGTTGAAAATGAAACTGCCTTGTCTGCTGCCCCCGATGGCCTAAATCCAGAATTACAACCAATAGGCATTTGGCTGTTAAAAATGGCATTTTTCCAGTAGCCAATCAGAGAAGAGGTCGTATCCAAATCTATCGAAAGATTAATAAATGGGGGAGGAGTTTGGTCTAAAAAAAACCTCCCTGCACACAGAGAAAAGAAAATGTTTTCTTAGTAACTGTTGCAATCCTGCTTGCTGCCATTTTTGTAGAGAGACCAGTGTGCGAACACAGTTTTCTGTAAGACAAATACGTTGGGACACTCTTTGTGGATAAGAGACTATCAAGATTATTTCTCTTACTAATGTGCATAATTCTTCTAAAACATATGACGATAGACATTTGGATATTAGCTGAATTCTCAAACTGGTGGTCTTGTAAAGTTAAAGCAACTGTATATTAAATCAAAGAGATATAATACTTATTAATGTTTAGAAAGAATTTTGTATTTTAATATTTTAATATCATAAATTACAGTTATTGATATATATATATATATATATATATATATATATATATATATATATATATTGAATTTGCCTTATTGTAGCTAAATAAGAGATTATTTCAGTTCAGATAAATTGGCATATCAATTGGATGTTAAAGTATTTTGTTATAGTGTCTAAGCATTGTTAAGTTAACGGTCCATACTCTGGTATTTTATTGAATGTGATTATTGTGAGTAAAGTTAATTTTAAGGGTATATCTTTTATGATCTTTGCAAAGAATATTATAACAGAATAAGCGTGTATAATTTGATTCATAATCTGGTCTCTACAATATATATTGCAATATGTATATACATTTTAACTACTTTAAAAATGTAGGAATAATTATTAATTTCAATTGTTTTGTATATACATTTTAATTGGGGGTTTGTTTTAAACAAATAAATTGTATTATAACCCTGCTATATACTGACTTTGTTAAAGAGTAAAACCTTATGTAGGGTCAGAAGCGTGCATGTAGCATTAGCAGTCTATGGCAGCAGTTTACAACAATGTTATACATTGTTGCATACACTGCTGCTATAGAGTGCTGAAAATACACATGCACTCTATAACAAATGAGATCAAACAAAGCAAAGTAAACTGGATTATTAATATTTTTTTTAAACACAATACTCCATCTAAACCATAAACACTTAATGTTACCATCTCTTTAACTATAAAAATGTTCAGTTCACATCTCTACCCAGTTTAAATGGTAGAAAATGAAAATTAGGGCCTGGATGATGGTATTTAGTAGGTATGTGCATTCAGACTCTTTGGAAGCAAACTAATGCAGAGTTGGATTTCATCTTGTGAACGTGAAACACACTGAGCTTTGTGCAAAACCAGATCTTAGTGTGTTGCACTTCTACAAGAAGAAATCCAGCTCTGAAAATAGGCAAATGCCGCTGGTGGCCACTATATTTGGCCTTCACTTGCTTCCGAATAGTCTGAATGCAGACATTTCTATTGTTTAAATATATAGATAATCCCTTTATTACCCATTCCACAAATGTTGCACAACCAACACGGTTATATTAATACACTTTTTACCTCTGTGATTACCTTGCATCTAAGCCTCTGCAAACTGCCCCCTTATCTCAGTGCTATTTACAGACTTGCATTTTAGCCAGTTACTGTTGACTCGTGAATAACTCCACAGGCGTGAGCACAATGTTATCCAATGTGTCACACATGAATGAGCAGTGTCTTGCTGTGAAAAGCTATAAAAATACACTGGGGTAAAGGCAGCCTGTAGTGGCTTAGAAACAGGGAGACATTTAGAGGTTTAAAGGATATAAAGTATATTAATACAACAATGTTGGTTGTGCAAAGCTCGGGAAAGGGTAGTAAAGGAATTATCTATCTTTTTAAACAGTAACTATTTTGGAGCCCACTCTTCCTTTAAAACATGTAAAGATGACTTGCTATTGAAATTTTACTACTTTTTTTTTTTAAGACAGAGCAAGTATAATTTCTCGATTTTACATAATTAAATGCAAAATACTTTTAAATGATAAAAAACAGGAGTGTTACATGAACCTTTAAAGCCTATTAAACTGCTCTCCCAAATAACACAAGTGACCCGTTGTGTTTAAAAGTGAAAATATTTAGTGAAAAAAATGACACTTGCATAAAATATTTCAATCAAATACATTGTCCAATAATTATTAAATAAAGGAAGTAAATAAAAAGGATAAAACAAATGACTAATTGATAATAAATAGATTACAATACTACCAGATTTATTACCTTGCACATATGACATAACGTATAGTACATTGTGTGATTTGCTCTATTGTGCAATTAATAATGGCCGACTAGTCAACACCCTGAACCATCAACATTTTTTTCCGTCTAAAATATTGCATTTTGGTATGTAACAGATTAAGTTTTGTAGTCCAGAATAAATTGTTTTGATGTTTGTACAACATTTAACATGCACCATAAAAAATATTTTCGTTTAAAGATATATATTTGATATATATTTTTTAGGCTTGGGGGAAAAAAACAAACTTAACTGATAATTTTCTTTTCTTCAGATGGAAAGAGTCCACAGCTGCATTAATTACTTTTGGGAAATAAGAACCTGGCCACCAGGAGGAGGCAAAGACACCCCAGCAATAGGCTTAAATACTCCACCCACTCCCCTCATACCCCAGTCATTCTGCCGAGGAACAAGGAACAGTAGAAGAATACCAGGGTAAAAAGGTGCCAAAAGAATAAAAAGAAGACGCCCCACAGACAAAATATGGATGGGGAGCTGTGGACTCTTTCCATCTGAAGAAAAGAAAATGATCAGGTAAGCATAATTTAAGTTTTTCTTCATAAATGGAAAGAGTCCACAGCTGCATTCATTACTTTTGGGAAAACAATACCCAAGCTATAGAGGACACTGAATGCAAAAATGGGAGGGTACCATAGGCGGCCCATTCTGAGGGCACCAGGCCTGAAAAAACAAACAAAAACAACCCAACCAAACCAACCCCGCTTTGTCTGAGCCAGGCAAAAAAACTAGAATGAAAAAGGCCCCAAGGACATTGACCCGCAGATAGTCTGAAGCCTAACTAGAAACCACAAAGTCGCCCAGCAGTCGGTCCCCACACAACCCTTACTAGTACAGTACCAAAATCCCCAAAAGAGAGAGAGGACAAGGGTTAACCAAAGGGATACCCAGAAAGGTACAGCAAGATCCAATAAAGGAAAAGCCCCCTTCAAAAGAGGTCAAGTCCACAGAGACCCGAATGGATCCTGAGAACAAGGAGACGCCGCCCAACCCACAAGGAGCAACGCGCATCCTCAAGCAGAAGAACATCTCCTAAATATCGTGCAACAGCATCGAAAAGGCAGTTGAAGACAAAATCCTCAAAATGTCAGAACTCAGAGACTGAGCAAACAGAAAAATTAGAAGTAGCAAACTCAGAAATATAAACATCCGTGTCCAGAAACCTGCTGCCATCCGTAGGAAGACACGGAGAAAACCTTATCCGTAATAAAAAAGCGGCCAAACAAAATAGCAGACTGCCCCACTCCAGGCAATCCAGACCTACACATAGATCTCTAAAGGGAAGATGTACAGAACCTCTAAAAACCAAGGTCCACTGGCACCCCAAGACCTGAGGATGAACAACAGATCTCAGATCCTACACCTAGCTGGACCAGCCCAAGCAATGGAAGATCTGAAGCAAGGGAACAGAAAAGAACCCCAAGACCGGCCCCCAAAAGGGCGGAAAAATGGCACAGTCACTTCAACCTAAGACAATCGAGTAGGCGTTAGACCCAAAGAGATCCAGCAAAGCCACTCGACTAGGTCACAATGTGGAGCCAGCAGCTCCCCAAATGGAAAGGAACAACTCAAAGAGCAGACCAATCCCCGAACCAGATAAAACATCTGTTCCAACCTCCTGAACACAGGAGAGGCCCCTGAAAAAGTAACCACACCTCCGTAAGGAGAACAATGAGCCCTCTGAAGAGGAGAGCATTGATAAACACCTGTCCAAAAGACAGGAAGTCGTAGGAAGAACCGAGGAGACAAAAGGCCACGTTACTGACAAACACGGAAATAACCCCTTAAACACCATCGTGCTAGCACACATACCAGGAGCAAAAGAGACAGCTGAGCAACCGCAAACCTTCCGTTTGCTGGGCAGGAAGCCCATGATCAGGTCACATTAGATGGCTGCCTCAAGGGAACCGTCCGTATTGTCGGTACAAGACAAGCCCCCAAAGAGCCCCGGCTCTCAGTAAATCTGGCCAAGTTGTAAAACAAAAAAGCCAGAACAAAGGCTAAGCCCAAGTATCTCGGAAACTGGAACCCTCAGGCCAGTCCTAGGATCATAATGTCCGGTAACATCCCACAGCAGGATCCACAATGAGAAAACTGAGTAAAACCCTTGACAACCGGAAGATCAGGACAAAGAGCCCGGGCCCCACAAATGTTTAGATTAAACAATCTTTCAGGAACAGAAATGCCTCGTCTGATATAAAAAAAACAGACCTCCCAGGGAAAAAAAATAATCAAGAATAACACTGATAACAAGAGCAAGAAGCCCTTGTAAGTCTCGACCCAAAGGGAAGAGACCACCCCTTGCAGGACCCCAACACTACAAAGAGCCAGGGCCAGAAAAGGACACTATAGCCAACAGGCGTCCAAGCAACATTAACATGCCTGTGCTTGAAAGTGCGGCTAATCCCCCTAAAGGCCACAAGGCACTGTTCATTTTATCAACCTCGAAAGGAGGAAAGGCTGAGTAGACCTCACCGGGGATCAAACTAGCAACCCTCGGATTGCTACAGTACAGAGTAGCCTCATAGCATTGGTATGCTGAGCTAGCTGTCCAGGTAGCCACAAGGGTAACCGTGAAGACAAGTCACCCGAATGGAGCAACATCAAGACTCCACATCACCTCAGATTCGAAGTCAGAGGGCAGTAAAACATGGGTTTGGGTGTCACCTGGATGGCAATACCTGAACCATATGAGCATAGATGCAGAGCATTCCCAACACTGGTGAAGGACCCCTAACCGGAGCCCAAAAAGACCTCACTGTCTAATGTCCTGAGAAAGGAACAACCAACTCCCGAAGGGAATCCAAGTCTCCCGAAGGCGACCCATCCACAAGGAGAAGACAATCCAAGAGGTCTCAATGAAGAAGAGAACTACTAAAGGAACAAGTCCAAAAGGAACAAATTCCTAAAGCAACACCGCCCCGACCAGTGGAAAAGAGGCACTAAACCCTCTAATTTTCCCACCACGTGGGAAGGAATACTCTAGGCTCCGATGGTATCGGGAGCAACAGAGAGTGACGCAGCAAAATTCACTGACCCAGTCACCAGAGAGACGGCTATTTAAGACTGAAACAATCCCGAGAGCTGCACGGATCCGCAAGTCCTCTTGAGAATGCTTAGCTGAAACTTGTAAAATAAATAACAAAAAAAAAAAAAAACTAAAATAAAGCAAAGAGCACTCCCGTCTGACCCGCAAGGCGTAATAGGCGCCACGTGTCTGACTAAGCCGCGAGACAGAAGATCTGAACCCAATCAGGACCAGCCTGCAACCAGGGTTATAACTGCAAAGCTGGCTAAATCCTCAGAGAGGAGAAAACAGACAAATATGGGACTAATGTGTCCCGCACAACTGCCATAGAAGCAAAACAGCGAGTATCGATCCCAGTTAGTTTTAAATTCCCGCAGAAAACATAGTATGAAAAATAAAATTGATCCTAACCGGATTAAATAAAATAACAGACAACCCGAAGTTTAACGCCCAAGAACAATAGAAGGTCCGTAGGACCAGCCTAATGGAAACCCCGTACTTTCAACAAAAACTGGGAAGAATCTCGATAACAAGACAAAGGAAATTACTTTATCCCCCCATGTCTAACAAGGTGAGCCATTCGAAGGAGGAGAATTATGAGTCCCATACCAAAGAAGGATAGGGTCCCCAAGCAGCTCAAAAACGTGTCCGAGTAAAAAACCAAGACGAGTCCGCCGGTAACGAAAGGCACAACACTCAGGAACAGTTACACCAGCAGGGAACTGTACATGCCCTCCAGAGGCCGAGAGACCTGGGGCAATCGGGCATGAGCACAATCCCAAATAAACATCTGGACTTTGTAGACGGGCAAGCACCAAAAGTATGTAGAAGGGAAAACGTGCCACAACCTCTGGGGGGAGCAATCCACCCTCCGAGAAGGGAAACACATAACTTGGGTTACCTGCATGTGTAGCAGTAGAAAACTCGCCTCCCGGAGTTCAGAGCCCCCTGAGGCGGATGGCTCGGCAGTCTCTTGAATCCCAGAGCCCGAGGAACAAGGCGCTCTAGGATGGCCTAAACAACATAACTGACTGACCTGAGTCAATGGGGCCTATTCACATTCTTCACAGGACAAAGAATCTGAATCAGAAAGTTAACCAAACTCAACATCAGTATCCTCCATAACTGGATCAAGGATACCCAAAAATAGACTATATATAAAACAATTTAAACGGCACCGGACATGCACAATGGCTGTAGGATTCAACACCTCCTATGTACCAAACACCAGCAGACTACAATTTTCCGTCGCCACACAGTCAGGAATGCGGAAATAGGAGACCAGAAAGTAAACACGCTCGGTCACAAGGTGAACCGTACAGTCCAACAAAAGCGCACCCAACTGTGAGGTCACGTCACTTCAACACATCGTTATGTTCTAAGCCCCAAGCCCAGTTAACACTACACATAAGCAGGTTGAATCACATAACAAACATGATTAAATCCCCCTTTGTTCAATAATCCCCCTTGATTCCAAGATACTAAAGGAGTCCCACTGAGACCCTGCATTTTTCATGTGAGTTTGCAGGAACAAATGAGTTACAGTACATTCATGAAGATGTAAAATGAAACGATCTTACCGGAATCTACGCTGTGGAACAGGAACACAGCCCTTCAAGTGGGACGGATAGCAGCCTCGCCTCCGCCATGGACTTGAGAGAAGCAGGCAGCAAATCGAAGTTCGACAACGCTGATTGCTTGAGGAGCTGTTAACATGAGTCGGGATGGTTTCGCAGGAAGACTCTTCCTGCATCTCCAAACTCTTATGCAAGCCCTCACAGAGACTGACAGGATTACTTAAAACTCCCGTCCCATGTCGAAGAGTACTACTCTCCATAAGAGACAAAAACAACTTCTGACACTTCTCTGCCAACCTCCTGGGACGAAAGGCAAAGAATGACTGGGGGATGAGGGGAGTGGAGGAGTATTTAAGCCTTTGACTGGGGTGTCTTTGCTTCCTCCTGGTGGTCAGGTTCTTATTTCCCAAAAGTAATGAATGAATCTGTGGACTCTTTCCATTTATGAAGAAAAAGGTTACATAAAAGCTGTTAAGTTTTACCCGAAACAAATACTGCAGTATTACTTTTGTACCTCTTACAAATATTTACTGACTAATAAGTTAATGAGTAAGATTCTTACCCATTTCCACTAAAATAACTGACAAATACAAAAAAAAAAAAAAAAAAAGTGTATCTGAAATGGGCACGTGTAATCGTATCTAGATTCTAAGCTCTTCAGAGCAAACCCCTCCTCTTACTATATCTATCTGCACCGTCAAGTTTAATATCTGAATTGTAACAACATAATGTATGTATACACCATGGCCAGCAGAATATAGTGGCACTTTATGAATAAAAGATTAAAGGGACACTGAACCCAAATTTTTTCTTTCGTGATTCAGATAAATCATGCAATTTTAAGCAACTTTCTAATTTACTCCTATTATCAATTTTTCTTCGTTCTCTTGCAATATTTATTTGATAAATAAGGCATCTAAGCTTTTTTTTTCTGGTTCAGAACTCTGGACAGCACTTTTTATTGGTGGATTAATGTATCCACCAATCAGCAAGAACAACCAAGGTTGTTCTCCAAAAATGGGCCGGCATTTAAACTTACATTCTTGCATTTAAAATAAAGATACCAAGAGAATGAAGAAAATTTGATAATAGGAGTAAATTATAGAGTTGCTTAAAATTTCATGCTCTATCTGAATCACGAAAGAAAAAATATGGGTTCAGTGTCCCTTTAAATAATTATAGAAAAAAACAACAACAAAGAAAAAAAACGAAGAAGAAAGCTGTCTGTGGTTATGGGAAATGTGCACTTATAAAAATGATCCTGAAACCTACTACTATAAATTAATACTGCTAAAAACAAGCTCTAATTACGGTTACAAAAATCATTTACATCATGTGTTGTACAGATCCACTAAAAACATGACAAATAGAGGAAACAATATAACAATAAACGCTACTTTGTGTTTTACACTCAGTAGATAAAATGACAAATAAATAAAAAACATGCAGTAGAAATGTTTGCATAGGTACAATGACCATAACACGGTAAGAAGGAAGCCTGAAAACAATTCTTGTGCATGCACCAAAAGAAGTAGCAAGGTTACAATATCTGCATCCAGTAAACTGAGAAACAATAACAAATGCTCTTTGCTAACATACTGGATGTGCCTGTTGAGTCGAGCTATTTTAGTGACAGGTATTTAGTGTAACCTCACTGATGTTTGCAAAAATAAATAAATCACATGATCTGGATTTCTGAGGTCCAATCTCCTGGCTTATTACCACCCTGTGTATTATTTAATGTTTTTTAACAGAGCTGTCCGAGCATTCACAACCGCTTTAAAAGCATCTTCACTTCCTGGTGCCAAACACTTGTCCGGATGAAGCAGTACAGCTAATTTGCGGTAGGCTTTATTCACCTCATCCCTAAAAAACAGAAAAGACAAAACTTCAAAATCTATTTTTTTCTAAGTGATTGAAGGGACACTGTAGTGGGAAAAAAAAAAAGACTTGCAAAAGGGGCTGAACGCATAATGTCCCCGCCCTGGAACCACAAGCACAGCAGCTCCTGAGATGAAAACAGCCGTTGACTGGCACGGGATATGTGAATTCCGCTGCCGATTAGCTTAACAGCCGTTTCCTGCTTAGGACTAACAGTTCTCTATGGCTCTAAAGCAGGACTTTAACCGTGTTATGTTTAAAACTAAGTATCTGTCTAGTTCTTAAAGGAAAATGGCTACTTTTGTTAACATCAACATGAAACCTGTATATAATTTTAACTGAGGTCGACACAGACACAGGTTAGGAGTGTGGGTTTGACAGCTTTGCTGAATAGTGGTCGCTATGCAAATGCCGACTTCACAAATAAATGTTTATTTGAAAGACATGTAAATGCACTACTAATATATTTATTTTAGTACATTTAAATGAAAACATAATTTATGTAAGAACTTACCTGATAAATTAATTTATTTTATATTGGCAAGAGTCCATGAGCTAGTGACGTATGGGATATACAATCCTACCAGGAGGGGCAAAGGGCAAAGTTTCCCAAACCACAAAATGCCTATAAATACACCCCTCACCACACCCACAATTCAGTTTAACGAATAGCCAAGTAGTGGGGGTAAAAAAATAGGGAGAAAAAAAAAAAAGATACAAAAAGAGGAACTGGAAATAAAATTGTGCTTTTTATACAAAAAATCATAACCACCATAAAAAGGGTGGGCCTCATGGACTCTTGCCAATATGAAATACATGAATTTATCAGGTAAGTTCTTACATAAATTATGTTTTCTTTCATGTAATTGGCAAGAGTCCATGAGCTAGTGACATATGGGATAGCAATACCCAAGATGTGGGAGACCACAGAAGAGTCACTACAATGGGAGGGATAAAATAAAAACAGCTATTTCCGCTGAAAAAATGAAAGTGCCATTATACACTCATTTTTTCTTTGCATAAATGTTTTGTAGATGATCTATTTATATAGCTCATCAAGTTTTTAGTTTTTTTAATGTATAGTTTTGCTTATTTTTAAATAACATTGCTCTGATTTTCAGACAACTAACCAAGCCCCAAAGTTTTATGTGAATACCGTTAGCTACCTTCTCCAGCTTGCTCCTGTTTGTGTAAAGGGTCTTTTCATATGCAAAAGAAGGGGGAGGGGGGGGTGTCTGATATTTCCCACTTGCAGTGGGCTTTCCAACTACCTTTTCAACAAAGCTAAACTGAGAGCTTCTAAGTAAGTTTTTAAATAGTTTTATACTGGATTTTTATATCAGTATCTGTGCATCTTATTCTTTATAGTAGTGTCTATTACATGCAATTATATGAAAATGAGTGTATACTGTCCCTTTAAATCCACAAAAAAATAAGTCTCATAAATTTCAAGAAAGAAAAAAAAAAAATCATAAGCAGAAGAATCAAACTGAAACAGCTGCCTGAAGAGCTTTTCTACCAAAGACTGCTTCAGAAGAAGCAAATACATAAAAATGGTAAAATTTAGTAAATGTATGCAAAGAGGACCAAGTTGCTGCTTTGCAAACTAATCAACCGAAGCTTCATTCTTAAAAGTCCAAGAAGTGGCGACTGATCTAGTAGAGTGAGCTGTAATTCTCTGGAGGCGGAGACTGTCCAAATAAGCCTTGTGAATCAAAAGCTTTAAGCTTTAGTAGCTTCGACATAATATTTCAAAACTCTTACAACATCCAAAGAATGTAGAGATCTTTCAAGAGTATTCTTGGGATTAGGACACAAGGAAGGAACAACAATTTCCCTACTAATGTTGTTAGAATTCACAACCTTAGAAAGACATTTAAAAGAAGTCCACAAAACAGCTTTATCTTGATGGAAAATCAGATAAGGAGACTCACAAGAGAGCGCAGACAATTTGGAAACTCTTTCCAAGAAAACAGTTTAAGAACCAAAGAATGCATAGGCTCAAAAGGAGGAGCCTGCAAAGTCTTCAAAACCAAATTAAGACTCCAAGGAGGAGAGATTGATTTAACAACAGGCTTGATACGAACCAAAGCCTGAACAAAACAGTGAATATCAGGAAGTTTAGCAATCTTTCTATCAAATAAGACAGAGCAGAGATTTTTCCCTTCAAGGTACTTGCAGACAAACCATCCTTAAAAAACTGTACAATTCTAGGAATCTTAAAAGAATGCCAAGAGAATTTATGAGAAAAAAATATAGGTTTTCCAAACCAGATAATAAATCTTCCTTGAAACAGACTTACGAGCCTGTAGCATAGTATTAATCACTGAGTCAGAGAAACCTCTTTATGACTAAGCGTTCAATTTCCATACCTTCAAATTTAGCGATTTGAGATCCTGATGGAAAAACGCCCCTTGAGACAGAAGGTCTGGCCTTAAAGGAAGTGGCCAAGGTTGGCAACTGGACATCCGCACAAGATCCACATACCAAAACCTGTGAGGCCATGCTGGTGCTATCAGAAACACTTTCGATTGTTCAAATATGATCTTGGAGATCACCCTTGGAAGAAGAACTAGAGGCGGAAAAATGTAAGCAGGTTGGTAAAACCAAGGAACTGCTAACTCATCCACCATCTCCGCCTGAGTATCTCTGGACCTAGAAAGGTACCCGGGAAGCTTCTTGTTTAGATGGGAAGCCATCAGATCTATTTCGGGGAGACCCCACATCTGTACAATCTGACAAAATACATATGGATGGAGAGATCACTCCTCTGCATGTAAAGACTGACGACTGAGATAATCTGCTTCCCAATCGTCTACACCTGGGATATGTATCGCAGAAATTAGACAGGAGTTGGATTCCGCCCAAGAAAGTATCCAAGGTACTTCTTTCATCGCTAAAGGACTGCGAGTCACCCCTTGAAGATTGACATATGCCACAATTGTGATATTGTCGTCTGAAAATGAATGAATGATTCTCTCTTTAATAGAGGCCAAGCCTGAAGAGCCCTGAAAATAGCACAGAGTTCTAAAATATTGATTGGTAACCTAGCCTCTTGAGAATTCCAAACTCCTTGTGCTGTCAGAGACCCCCAGACAGCTCCCCAACCTGTGAGACTTGCATCTGTTGAAATCACAATCCAGGAAGGATGAACAAGAGAGGCCCCTTGAAGAATCCGATGATGGTCCAACCACCAGGACAGAGAGCATTGAATGCGGGGATTTAAGAATATAAACTGTGATATCCGAGTATAATCCCTGCACTATTGATTCAGCATGCAAAGCTGCAGAGGTCTCATATGAAAACGAGCAAAGGGAATCGCGTCCGATGCTGCAGTCATGAGACCTAAAACTTCCATGCACATAGCCACTGAAGGGAATGATCGAGACTGAAGGTTTCGACAGGCAAAAACCAATTTCATTAGTCTCTTGTCTGTTAAAGACAGAGTCATGGACAATGAATCTATCTGGAAACCTAAAAAAAGGTGACCCTTGTCTGAGGAATCAAGGAACTCTTTGGTAAATTGATCCTCCAACCATGTCAATGAAGAAGCACAAGTTGATTTGTGCGAGATTCTGCTAAATGAAAAGATTGAGCCAGTACCAAGATATCGTCCAAATAAGGAAACACTGCAATATCCTGCTCTCTGAATACAGATAGGACACCGAGAACCTTTGAAAAGATTCTTGGAGCTGTTGCTAAGCCAAATGGAAGAGCAACAAATTGGTAATGCTCGTCTAGAAAAAAAGAATCTCAGAAACCGATAGTGGTCTGGATGAATCGGAATTTGAAGATACACATCCTGTATGTCTATTGAGGACATGTAATAACCTTGCTGAACAAAAGGCAGAATAGTCCTTATAGTCACTATCTTGAAAGTTGGGACCCTTATAAATTGATTCAAAAACCTCAGATCCAGAACTAGTCTGAAAGAATTTTCCTTCTGCGGGACAATGAATAGATTTTAATAAAAACCCAGACCCTGTTCCAGAATTGGAACTGGTACAATTACTCCTGAAAGCTCTAGATCTGAAAAACACTTCAGAAAGGCGTGAGCTTTCACAGGATTTGTTGGAACGTGAGAGAAAAAAAAAAATCTTCTCACAGGAGGTCTTATTCTGAAACCTATTCGATACCCCTGAGAGACAATATTCTGAATCCAATGATTCTGAACGGAACCTGCCCAAACATCTTGAAATAATGTAAATCTGCCCCCCACCAGCAGAACTGGATTGAGGGCCGCATCTTCATGCAGTCTTGGGGGTTGGCTTTGGTTTCTTTTAAGGCTTGGATTTATTCCAACTCGAGGATGGCTTCCAATTGGAGCCAGAGTCCTTAGGGGAAGGAGTGGTTTTCTGTGCTCTATTCTGACAAAAGGAACTAAACCGATTAGAAGCTTTAGATTTTCCCCTAGCCTTTTTATCTTGAGGCAAAAAACTCCCTTTGCCCCAGTAATAGTGGAAATAGAATCCAACTGGGAACCAAACAAATTATTACCCTGGAATGATAGAGATAGTAACCTAGATTTAGATACCATGTCAGCATTCCATGATTTGAGCCATAAAGCTCTTCTAGCTAAAATAGTCAAAGACATAGATTTAACATTAATCTTGATATCAAAAATAGCATCACAGATAAAATGGATTAGCATGTTGAAGCAAACAAACAATGCTATGCAAATCAGTCTTTTTCCCGTTGTGCTAAGGTATCCAACCAAAAAGTTGATGCAGCCGCAACATCAGCCATAGAAATGACAGGTCTGAGAATATAGCCAGAATGCAATAAGCTTTCCTTAGATAAGATTCAATTTTCCTATCTAAAGGATCCTTAAAAGAAGTACTATCTTTCATAGTAATGGTAGTATGTTTCGCAAGAGTAGAAATAGCCCCATCAACCTTAGGGACTTTTTCCCAAAACTCTAACTTAGCCACTGGCAAAGGATACAACTTCTTTTGTTCCTTCTTCAAGGTTTAAGAAGTACCAGGCTTAGACCATTCCTTAGCAATCACATCAGAAATAGCATCAGGAACAGGGAAAACCTCAGAAGTAATCACAGGAGGTTTATAGACAGAATTTAAACGTTTACTGGATTTGTTATTAAGAGGACCAGACTCCTCAATATCCAAAGTTATCAACACTTCTTTTAACAAAGAACGAATATACTCAATCTTAAAAAAATAAGATGATTTATCAGTGTCAATATCTGAAGTAGAATCTTCTGAGTCAGAGATCCTCATCAGAGCAGGATATATCAGTATGTTGCCGGTCATTACAAATGTCATCATTATTAAGAGAAGTTTTAAAAGACCTTTTACGTTTATCTGAAGGCGGTATAGCAGCCATAGCCTTCTGTATCGCATCAGCAATATAATTTTTCTTATCAACAGGGATATCATGTACTTTAGATGTTGAACGAACAACAGATACTGTACTAGCACTAATAGAAACCTTTTCTGCATGCAAAAGCTTATCATGACAACTGTTACACACTACAGCTGGAGATATAATCTCCACTTGCTTACAACAGATACACTTAGCTTTAGTAGAACTGTGTTCAGGTAGCATGGTTCCTACAGCAGCTTCTGAGACAGGATCAGATTTAGACATCTTGTAAAATGTAAAAGAAAAAAATAACATTTTTTTTTCTTATTTCCACATATAGCAGTTTCAGGAATGGGAACAAATGCAAATGCTAAAATTGGCAAAAAAAGCAAATAGCATAGCTCTCTGAGAATAAAGAAGGCAAGGAGCATATAGGAAGTGGGGTAAAATTAAACTACATTTTTTGGCGCCAAGAATGACGCACAACGCAAAAGGAAGTTGAGAAATTCTTTGGCGCCAACAAACATCCGGTAATGACGCAACTCGCGTCATAAACACAATTTTGCGTCAACTAAGACGCAGGAAATTATGAACTTGCATCATTACAGGAGCACATTTGCGCCATAAAAAAATTATCGCGCCAAGAATGACGCAATAAATAACAGCATTTTGCGCCTTTGCAAGCCTATACCCCAGGTAAGAAAAACTTCCTAAAACATGATTCTCAAAACGAAACTGCCAGACTGCAAAGGGAAATACACATAGACCTGACTCATGGCAAATATAAGTAAAACACATATATTTAAAACTTTATAAATAAAGCGCCAAACCATAGCTGAGAGTGTCTTAAATAATGATACATACTTACCGAAAGACACCCATCTACATATAGCAGATAGCCAAGCCAGTACTGAAAGCTATCAGCAGAGGTAATGGTATATAAGAGTATATCGTCAATCTGAAAAGGAGGTAGGAGATGAATTCCTACGACCGATAACAGAGAACCCTTGAAAAGATTTCCCGCAAGGAAAACCATAAAATCAAATAGGCGATACTCTCTTCACATCCCTCTGACAAACACTGTACTCAGAGGAATTAGGCTTCAGAATGCTTAGAAGCGCTCATCATAGAATAAATCATAAAATCTAAGCACAAACTTACTTCACCACCTCCATAGGAGGCAAAGTTTGTAAAACTGAATTGTGGGTGTCGGGTGTATTTGTAGGCATTGTGAGGTTTGGGAAACTTTGCCCCTCCTGGTAGAATTGTATATACCATACGTCACTAGCTCATGGACTCTTGCCAATTACATGAAAGAAATATGGTTTACTTTCATCTTTGTTGTCCATATTTTCTATGTATTATACTTGCTTATTATCAGTAAGCAAAATATGTTATTCACATAAATATATGTAGCAAAGTAAGATAATCTGAATAAAATATTTCAATAGGGGGTCCGAACCCCATTCCCTCAAACATCCAAATCACATTCAAACCATAAATAAGGACTACCCCCCCGGCATCCCAAGAGGAAGCTGTATCATCACAAAAAAGGGTCAGAAGATTTCAGGAAACCTTAGAATAGCCACTTGTCAACCAATCCTGCCCTAATTGTACAGTCTCTCAATACAATATATCGCCACTGATATAGATCTCCACCGATCACATAGATATAGTATATATATATATATATATATATATATTTGTGTTAAACTACAGTGGTAACATTCTCCACAGTTCTCATACAGACAATATCATAAGCATCATCAGGTTATGTCATAGACCACAGTCTCTGCAGAAACGCTATATTTTTATCAGCACAACCCCTTAGGCATCACATGATATCCCAGCAATAATCACTTGTTTATCAGGTATCTAACTCACGGAACAACTGGCGATTCAATCCGCACATACTGTATATACGTTACTTGCTTTCAATGATAATGTTCGTATTATGTATAATCTATAAGCAGCAAATGTTTACTAATACTTGCGGTTGGCTCTCACTTTCTTACAAGCCATCTCCAACAGCCAGGCTTTCGATACCGTTACAGAGTGTAAACAGCTTCACTCTTAGGGCACCATCCACAGCATCTCTATTCACGTGTGATGACGTTGGCAACACTCTGGTGTGCGTTTTGGGACTCCGTCCTTTCTTAAGGAGTCAGACTGCCGCACCGCAGGACTGTCATACTGCTATTGTGCTGATAAAGATATAGCGTTTCTGCAGAGACTGATCTATGGCATAACTTGATGATGCTTATGATAAGATTGTCTGCATGAGAACTGTGCAGAATGTTATCACAGCAGTTTAACACACACACATATACATGTGATTGGTGGAGATCTAGAACTGTGGCAACATATTGTATTGAGAGTGAATAACAAGTAGAAAAATTTCCTGATCTTTGATAATCTAATTTAAAGGGACAGTGTAGTCAAAATTAAACTTTCATGATTCAGTTAGGGGATGCAATTTTAAACAACTTTCCAATTTACTTTTATTATCAAATTTTCTTTGTTCTTTTTTGAAAGCGAAACCTAGGTAGGCTCAAACTGATTTCTAAACTGTTGCAGATCGCTTCTTAGCTCAGAGTGTTTTGACAGTTTTTCAGTTACACAGCGCTAGTTCAGTGTGTCAGATAGATAATAGTGTGCTCACTCCCTTGGAGGCATTCATGAGTCAGCACTGATTGGCTAATAAGCAAGTCTGTCAAAAGAACGGAGATAAGGGGCAGTCTGCAGAGGCTTAGATACAAGGTAATCACAGAGGTAAAATGTTTATTAATATAACAGTGTTGGTTATGCTAAACTGGGGAATGGGTTATAAATTATATTTAATTCCCAGCATACATTACAGCTAATGCCACTGTTCCTGCAATGTATAAAACCTGACAAGTGACATAACTGTCCCTTAACCTATTGTATATCCACAATTTTGTACCTGGTGGCACCGGGTTTGACCCCTAGCATATCCCAGCTGTCCTTGCTATTGCGTATCCTGCGTATAGTGTCAGCTTGCTCTTTGGTGAATCCAATGTTTATGGCAGACACAGGCCTCTTCCCACCATTTTCACATAAATCCATAATGGCAGAATAAAATGTCTAAAAAAAAATAAAATAAATGTAAAAAACAAATAAAATTGTGCTGTCCGTATATTCACAGTTTTCTTTTTATGAAGAGTAGAATTGTATCATTACTTAAGAATGTAAAGCTGAGAAGTTTTTATGACGACAATATAAAGACATAAAAAACATTCGGCTAGATTACGAGTTTTGCGGTATGAGTGAAAAAGCAGCGTTAAGGCTCTTTTTCACTACCGCTGGTATTACGAGTCTTGCAGGTTTAGGGGCACCGCACACTTTTCTGGCCGTAATGCAATGTAATTACCGCAGCTTTCAAAAAGTCCTTTTTCAATGGGACTTCTATAGCGCCGATATTAAGACTCTGCCTGGGAGGCCAAAAAGTGAGCGGTACACCCTATACCGCCAAGATCCATACAGTAAACTGAAAGTCAGTAGTTATGAGTTTTACGCTACAAAGCTGTAACAAAACTCATAACTAAAGTGCTAAAAAGTACACTAACACCCATAAATAGGTGGTTTAACACCCATAAACCACCTATTAACCCCTAAACTGAGGACCTCCCTCAAATAATAAAACAAAATTATTAACCCCTAATCTGCCACTCCAGACATCGCCGCCACTATAATAAACACATTAACCCCTAAACCGCCTTACTCCCGCATCACAAACACTAGTTAAATATTATTAACCCCTAATCTGCCGCCCCTAACATCGCCGCCACCTACCTACATTTATTAACCCCTAATCTGCCGCCCCCAACGTCGCCTCCACTATACTTAATTTATTAACCCCTAAACCTAAGTCTAACCCTAACACCCCCTAACTTAAATATAATTAAAATAAATCTAAATAAAACCTACTACTATCATTACCTAAATAATTTCTATTTAAAACTAAATACCTGTAAAATAAACCGTAAGATGGCTACAATATAACTAATAGTTACATTGTAGCTAGCTTAGGGTTTATTTTTATTTTACAGGCAAGTTTGTATTTATTTTAACTAGGTAGAATAGTTACTAAATAGTTATTAACTATTTACTAACTACCTAGCTAAAATAAATACAAATTTACCTGTAAACACCTAACCTTACACTACAATTAAATCAATTACATTAATTAAATACAATTACCTAAATTAAAAAAAAAAAAAAAACCCCACTAAAGTACACAAAATAAAAAAAGAAATTATCAGATATTTAAACTAATTCCACCTAATCTAATAGCCCTATCAAAATAAAAAAGCCCCCCTAAAATAAAAAAACCCTAGCCTAAACTAAACTACCAATAGCCCTTAAAAGGGCATTTTGTGGGACATTGCCCAAAAGAAATCAGCTCTTTTACCTGTAAAAAAAAATACAAACAACCCCCCAAAAGTAAAACCCACCACCCACACAACCAACCCCCCAAATAAAATCCTAACTAAAAAACCTAAGCTCCCCATTGCCCTGAAAAGGGCATTAGGATGGGCATTGCCCTTAAAAGGGCATTTAGCTCTTTTTCAAGTGCCCAAACCCTTAACCTAAAAATAAAACCCACACAATAAACCCTTAAAAAAGCCTAACACTAACCACTGAAGATCCACTTACAGTTTTTGAAGACCCGACATCTATCCTCAACGAAGCCGGCAGAAGTCCTCAACGAAGAGGCAGAAGTCTTCATCCAACCGGGCAGAAGTCTTCATCCATCCGGCGTGGGTCCATCTTCAAGACATCCGGCGCGGAGCATCCTCTTCAATCGACGTCTTCTGCCGAATAAGGTTTCCCTTTAAATGACGTCATCCAAGATGGCGTCCCTTGATTCCAATTGGCTGATGGATTTCTATCAGCCAATCGGAATTAAGGTTGAAAAAATCCTATTGGCTGTTGCAATCAGCCAATAGGATTGAGCTTCAATCCTATTGGCTGATCCAATCAGCCAAAATGATTGAGTTCGCATTCTATTGGCTGATTGGAACAGCCAATAGAATGTAAGCTGAATCCTATTGGCTGATTGCAACAGCCAATAGGATTTTTTCAACCTTAAATCTAAGGGACGCCATCTTGGATGATGTCATTTAAAGGGAAACCTCATTCGGAAGAAGACGTCGATTGAAGTGGATGCTCCGCGCCGGATGTCTTGAAGATGGACCCGCTCCGCGCCGGATAGATGAAGATAGAAGATGCCGTCTGGATGAAGACTTCTGCCGGCTTCGTTGAGGACAGATGTCAGGTCTTCAAAAACTGTAAGTGGATCTTCGGGGGTTAGTGTTAGGCTTTTTTAAGGGTTTATTGGGTGGGTTTTATTTTTAGATTAGGGGTTTGGGCACTTGAAAAAGATCTAAATGCCCCTTTAAGGGCAATGCCCATCCAAATGCCCTTTTCAGGGCAAAGGGGAGCTTAGGTTTTTTAGTAAGGATTTTATTTGGGGGGTTGGTTGTGTGGGTGGTGGGTTTTACTGTTGGGGGGGTTGTTTGTATTTTTTTTTACAGGTAAAAGCCGATTTCTTTGGGGCAATGCCCCGCAAAAGGCCCTTTTAAGGGCTATTGGTAACTTAGGCTAGGTTTTTTTTTTTTTTTTGGGGGGGGCGCTTTTTTTTTATTTTGATAGGGCTATTAGATTAGGTGTAATTAGTTTAAATATTTGATGATTTCTTTCTTTATTTTGTGTAATTATAGTGTTTTTTTTGTAATTTAGTTAATTGTATTTAATTAATGTAATTTATTTAATTGTAGTGTAAGGTTAGGTGTTAGTGTAAGACAGGTTAGGTTTTATTTTACAGGTATATTTGTATTAATTTTAGCTAGGTAGTTAGTAAATAGGTAATAAATATTTAGTAACTATTCTACCTAGTTAAAATAAATACAAACTTGCCTGTGAAATAAAAATAAAACCTAAGATAGCTACAATGTAACTATTAGTTATATTGTAGCTATCTTAGGGTTTATTTTACAGGTAAGTATTTAGTTTTAAATAGAATTTATTTAGTTAATAATAGTAGGTTTTATTTAGATTTATTTTAATTACATTAATGTTAGTGGGTATTAGGGTTAGGGGTTAATAAATTTAGTATAGTGGCGGCGGCAGATTAGGGGTTAATAAGTATAATGTAGGTGGTGGCGATGTTGGGGCAGCAGATTAGGGGTTAATAAGTATAATGTAGTTGTTGGGGGCGGAAGATTAGGGGTTAATAAGTGTAAGATTAGGGGTGTTTAGACTCGGGGTTCATGTTAGGGTGTTAGGTGTAAACATAAATTTAGTTTCCCCATAGGAATCAATGGGGCTGCGTTACGGAGCTTTACGCTCCTTTAATGCAGGTGTTAGACTTTTTTTCAGCCGGCTCTCCCCATTGATATCTATGGGGAAATCGTGCACGAGCACGTAAAAACAGCTTACCGCAGCGCTGGTATTGGAGTGCGGTATGGAGCTCAAATTTGCTCTACACTCACTTCTTGCCTGCTAACGACGGGTTTTTGTAAACCTGTAATACCAGCGGTGTAGAGAGGTGAGCGGTGACAATAACTTGCAAGTTAGTACCGCACCGCTCTTAATGCAAAACTCGTAAACTAGCCGATTGCTAATTGTAATACTAGATGATGCAAATACTTGAACGCGTCTCATTATTTAGCAGATATTCCCCATCACTGATACAATATTATTACATAACTCTTCGTTACAATGGACTATTAATACATTAAAGAGCAAATAAATTCACACTTCTTTTTTGTTCCTCTTTATGTGTAAGTGTTGATTTATAATCATTTTCGACAACTGGACAAAGAATGTTTGGTATAACTAAATGATATACACTGTGTAAATTTGGTATCATAATTATACAAATTGTTTTATACAGCACCAATTCATCAAGATACTTGTAAAAAATGCATGATACTACAGCTAAAGAAAGGGTTAAATTCTAAATGATACTCTTAGCTGAAGAAAATGGACTCATGTATCCATTTGTTTGTTTGCTAATATTACTTACTGCAATAATTTTTTTTGTTCTATTGTATTTAAAAGGGTCAAGTCCAAAAAAAAAAAAATATGTCATGATTCAAATAGGGCATGTCATTTTAAACAACTTTCCAATTTACTTTTATTACCAATTTTCATTTGTTCTCTTGGTATTCTTAGTTGAAAGCTAAACCTAGGAGGTTCATATACCAATTTCTTAGACCTTGAAGGCCACCTCTGCATTTTAACAGTTTTTCACTACTAGAGGGCGTTAGTTCATGTGTTTCATATAAATAACATTGAGCTCATGCAGATGAATTTACAGTGGAGTGAGCACTGATTGGCTAAAATGCAAGTCTGAAAAATATATATCAAAGCGCCAGCTTATACGGCAGGGTTCAGAATAAAACCATAAGCACTTTACAGGTTAATGAAGGTAAAAAGTTTTATTAAAAACAATCTTTTAAAACAATCTTCTAAAAACAGCTGGTGATGCGATATCTTATACAGATACCAACAATATCTGGTACACATACAGTAAAAATGATTTATGACATACAGCAAGTCATCTTACATGGATCCACATATTAACAATCACTCTGGTTTTATTTCATATGTTTTTTATATTTTGTATCGAAAACAGTTTAAGGATTATTTGATTTTTTGTTTCTGATTTTATATTGTTAATATGTGGATCCATGTAAGATGACTTGCTGTATGTCATAAATCATTTTTATTGTATGTGTACCAGATATTGTTGGTATCTGTATAAGATATCGCATCACTAGCTGTTTTTAGAAGATTGTTTTAAAAGATTGTTTTTAATAAAACTTTTTACTTTCATTAAGCTGTAAAGTGCTTATGGTTTTATTCTGAACCCTGCCGTATAAGCTGGCGCTTTGATATATATTTTTCTGATTTTCCAAAACGCTTTGACCACTAGGGGTCATTTATCAGAGCCAAGGGTTTATTAGCAGTAGGTTATGCAAAACTGGGGAATGGGTAATTAAGGGATTAATCAAATTCTGGTGTTGACTGTCCCTATAATTAGGAAAGAAGCTTGCTAGTATATACGTTAAGTATTTATGCTAAGAATTACACAAACACATTGCTATATTCTAACATCGGTTTGCTATCCTTACAATGGCTTAATTATTGCTGAATACATGTCCCTATAGCTTTGATTATTGGTTCACTATTAATAATAAATTGCATTATAATTATTTACACTATCTTATACTAATAATACATTATCCTAGAAACTGTAACAGTAAACTACAAAATAAATAAATTCTGTACCCGAGGAAGATCTTTATTGAATTGGGTCATCATTTTGGAAACGAAAATAAATAAACAAATCAGTTATACCTGAAACATTTCATTAATTCCTTCCCCACTCTGTGCCGACGTTTCAAAATAAAGAAATCCTCTGCTTTCTGCCCAAAGTCGCCCTTCACTTTCATCAACTAGGCGATGCATTGAACAGTCAATCTGCAGCGACAAAACCTTTTAATCAACAAGGTTAGAACTTTCAGCCCCAATTCATACTTCTCTCTGTACCATGTATGTCTGTTAAAAGGGTATTCTAGTTTTAAAATAAAATACACTCTATAATGAAATGGAGAATTGTAATCTTTAAAATACATACCCACTTTGATAATTGAATTACAAATCTTACACTAGAACGCCTCTTCAATATGGTTTTCATTTGCAAACCAGGGCTATTAAAGGGAATTAATACTCATATGATAAATCACTTGAAAGTCATGCAGCATAACTGTAAGAAGCTGACATGAAACAATTACATGATCATACTTTTAGCTCAAAATTTCTTCAACTCACCAAAAACAAACAAACACAGTAGCAAATGAGCATCAGCAGTGCTGAGGTCTTGCATTGCTTTACTGTGATTTCACTTAAACCTCATGAGATTTCACAGTAAACATTCTTAAACCGAATAGGAAACACATAAATTATGCTTACCTGATAATTTTCTTTTCTTCAGATGGAAAAAGAGTCCACAGCTGCATTTATTACTTTTGGGAAATAAGAACCTGGCCACCAGGATGAGGCAAAGACACCCCAGCCAAGGGCTTAAATACTCCTCCCACTCCCCTCATCCCCCAGTCATTCTGCCGAGGAACAAGGAACAGTAAAAGAAATATCAGGGTAAAAGGTGCCAGAAGAATAAAATAAGGACGCCCCACATAAAAAAAAAAAATACAGGTGGGGCTGTGAACTCTTTCCATCAGAAGAAAAGAAAATCATCAGGTAAGCATAATTTATGTTTTTCTTCTTAAATGGAAAGAGTCCACAGCTGCATTCATTACTTTTGGGAAAACAATACCCAAGCTATAGAGGACACTGAATGCCAAGACGGGAGGGTACAATAGGCGGCCCATTCTGAGAGCACCAAGCCTGAAACCACTTCCTGTTAGCAGGAGGTTAATATCCCACAAGTAAGGATAAAATCCGTGGACTAGTCATATCTTTGTAAAAGAAATTCCTGTATCCGAGAAGGATAGGATCATTTAATAACTGAAAAACATGTCTGAGTAAGACGCGAAGGCACGCCACTCTGTAAGGAAAGTCACAACACTCAGGGACAGTTACACCCGCAGGGAACTGTACAGGCCCTCCCCAAGGCGGTAGACCCGGGACAATAGTAGAGGGACAATAGCGGAAATGGAGGACGTAACATAATCTGACCGGCCAGAAGGTAAACGTATAGTCCAAGAAAAAGCACGCCCATCCATAAGGTTGCGCCACTTCCAAAGGCCTTTATGTTCTAAGCCATGAGCCCATTTAACACTACACGTAAGCAGAATGAATCACATAATAAACATGATTAAACCCCCCCCCCTGTTCAATAACCCCCCACAGGAGATATTAACCCTTGATTCCAAGATACTAAAGGAGACTCACTGAGACCCTTATGTTAAGTTAGTCCCGCAAGGTGGTAGCCTCTCGGGAAAACATTAGTTCAGCACATTCACGAAGAAAGAAAATTAAACGATCTTACCGGAATCTACGCCGTGGAACAGGAACACGGCCCTTCAAATGTGACGGATAGTAGCATCGCCTCCGCCATGGACTTGAGAGAAAAAAGCAGGCAGCAGTGCGAAGTTTCGACAACGCCGATTGCTTGAGGAGCTGTTAACATGAGTCGGGATGGTTTTGCAGAAAGACTCTTCCTGCATCTCCAGACTAACTGTCATCCAAGCCCTCACTGAGAGACTGACAGGATTACTTAAAACTTCTGTCCCATGTTAAAGAGTACTACCCTCCATAAGAGACAAATTAAATTCTTACACTTCTCTGCCAAAGGCAAAGAATGACTGGGGGATCAGGGGAGTGGGAGGAGTATTTAAGCCTTTGGCTGGGGTGTCGTTGCCTCCTCCTGGTGGCCAGTGGTGTTACAGTGGGGTGTAATATTTTCTAGTAAGCTATTTACAGCTATGCTGCATCACTTTCAAGTGCTTCAACATTTTGGTATCATGTCCCTTTAAGAAACCCATAATTAAAAAATTACAACCCCCCCAGATTATTTTATTTGAAAAGCAAGAATGTAAGTTTAGATGCCTGCCCATTTTTGGTGAAAAACCTGGGTTGTTCTTGCCGATTGGTGGATAAATTCACCCACAAATAAACAAGTGCTGTCCATGGTCCTGAACCAAAAGTTGTCTGGCTCCTTAGCTTAGATGCCTTCATTTTCAAATAAAGATAGCAAGAGAACAAAGAAAAATTGATAATAGGAGTAAATTAGAATGTTGCTGAAAATTGCATGCTCTATCTGAATCACAAAAGGAAAAATTGGGTTCAGTGTCCCTTTAATTACCAAAATACATATAGCTAAGAGAAAGAAGTGATATGATAGCAACTTTCAAGTATATTAAAAGGGCTTAGTAAAAGATGAGGCTGTGAGTATTTTACATAAAAACTAAAATTCAAGAACAAGGGGTCGTGATCTCAAGGTGAAGGGTGATTGATTTATGGGATGAAGGGTGATTGATTCATGGAATAAACTTCCACAAGAGGCAGTAATGACAAACACTGTGGTGGACTTTAAGAATGCCTGGGACAAGACAAGAAAATATTGGGCAGACTTGCTGGGCCTATGGCTCTTATCTGTTGTCAAAATTTATGTTTCTATGGGTCCCTTTAATAATGTTTAATATTAAATGCATATATTTTTTCAGCTAACAAACATTTACAGTCAGATAGTGCCAGGACTCACATGGCGCTTAGCCGAATCGTGCTACAGCCATTGTTAGTGCACAGTACCTTGAGCACGCGCTTCTTCTCCAGGTTTGCGCATGTCAGGTCTAAACTGCGCTATTCTCCTCCAATGCACTCTGTCTTCTGAGCTGCGCTATTCTACTTGACCGATGCACGCTACTGTGTGAGTACGCACATTGTAATGCGCTAATGACAAGCTGATTCTCAGCTCACTATTATCTAATCGGCTTAGCACGCTATAAAGGCCTTTTCCGCTTTGTCATATAATTTATTATGGAAATCCAAAAAGCTAGAACAAGAACCCTACAAAAATAAACTTACTAAGAAATTTACGACAATTATGACAACTTAGGATAATTGTTTACTAAGAGAATAAAATTTAAACTGGTCTCTTTATTTCTTTCTCTCAATACTCTCTCTGCCATTAACACTTAAGCGATCTTCCTCTTCCTTTTTAATTATGGTTCAAATGCAACTGTTTCTTACTACACAAAATGAAGACGCATGAACATTAGAGGCAAAGTGTCTCACTAGAAACTCTCATACCTTGTTTGCACAAACAGCAAATACAATATTCTCAATATTTCCATGAGATCCAAGCTCCTGTTTCATCTCTGCCAGCCAAGAATCAAGAGCGTCAAATGACTCCTTTAAGCCAACGTCATATACCAGTAGTGCACCCTGTGTATCCTTGTAAAACTCGTTGCGGACCTACAAGGAAAGGAAGATACCAACAAGTGTATACTGTAAGCACATATGTAGGCTATAACCATTTATTTAACACATAAAAACACAGAATGCATTCAATATAGTATTATGGGTCAGTTCGAGAAGGGATGTTCTAGATACAAGTTAATCACAGAGGTAAAATGTGTATTAATATAACAGAGTTGGTTATGCAAAACTAGGGGAATGGGTAATTAAGGGATTATCTATCTTTTTAAACACAACTTTTCAAGTAGACGGTCCCTTTAAGCACTACACAGATTCAGTAATTGAAAAATCCTATAAATCAGAGCTAAAAAGAGGTGCAAAGGCCAAGCACACAAATCAGGGTGGATAAAAATCAATGATTTAAAAAAAAAAAATCAAAAAAAAAAAATCAGATTTTTTGGATTTAAAATCGGATTTGGGACATGCACTGTCTCCAGCTCATTTTTTGGCAAATATTGTCAATATCCAGTATCAGGGTCAAAACTTAAGTGCTGAGGAAGAGGAGTTAGCTATGACATGGGTATCCAGCAATCATCCATTTGTAATGCCAACTATAATAAACTTCAAAGCTAAGGGGGAACCATTCAAGAAATATGTTTGCTGAAGATATTTTAAAGAAAGTCACACCAGTGAACTGGTGGAAGTCACTTAAGCACTTGGATTTAGAGACTGTTCAAGTAATGATTTCACTTTTAACAGCAGTAGCTTCTTCTGCAGGCGTTGAAAGAATATTCTCTTCCTTTGGACTCATTCATTCTAAATTGAGAAATCGTTTCGGACCCGATAAAGCAGGAAAGCTTGTTTTTCTTTTCCAGATTATGAACAAAGAAGAAGCTGAAGATGACGAGTGAGCTACAGAGGACAGTATTTAAGTTTTTCATGTGTAGGCTGGGCTGACAGTCTAAGTTTCTTAAAATATATATATTTTGTTTAGCCAAATTAGTTAACAAACATGGAAGTTTGTTTAAGCAAATAACATATGCTGTAATGTTATTATTTCAGTTGAATAAATCTATTTAAATTGCTATTTTTAAGGTAATGATTATTTTTCTCCGTCCTAACTACAACAGAAAAGTTGTCCAAATATGAATTATATTGATTAACCTATTAAACTGGGGATAAAAAAAACTAATATGAAAAGTTGTTCTAAAAATCTTCATCTACTTGCATATTAAAGTTATACCAGCAAGAATTAGTCTTTATATAGAAAACTATTATTTAAATCAAGCCTTACTGACTAGTGATTTAAATTGTGAATTAAATCAGTTTGATTTAAATCAAATCCACCCTGACACAAATAACAGAATTTATGGTTACCTGATAAATTTCTTTCTCCTACGGTGTATCCGGTCCACGGCTTCATCCTTACTTGTGGGATATTCTCAATCCCTACAGGAAGTGGCAAAGAGAGCATACAGCAAAGCTGTCCATATAGCTCCCCTCAGGCTCCGCCCCCCCAGTCATTCGACCGACTGTTAGGAGAAAAAGGAGAACCATAGAGTGCAGTGGTGACTGTAGTTTATAAAAATAAATTTAAACCTGACTAAAATGCCAGGGTGGGCCGTGGACCGGCTACACCGTAGGAGAAAGAAATTTAGCCAACCGGATGATTCTTTTCAGCCAGAAAGACAGAGAGGTCGCAGTCGCCTTTTGACCTCTCCTCTTACCAGAATAGACGACAAACAAGGACGAAGTTTGTCTGAAATCTTTAAGTTGCTTTTAGGTAAAACTTCAAAGCACGAACCACATCGCGATTGTGTAACAGACGTTCCTTGTTAAAAGCTGGGTTAGGACACAGAGAACGAACAACTATTTCCTGGTTAATATTCTTATTGGAAACCACTTTTGGAAGAAAACCAGGTTTGGTACGTAAAACGACCTTATCTGTATGAAACACCAGATAGGGTGAATTAC
Organism: Bombina bombina; assembly: GCF_027579735.1. NCBI lineage: Eukaryota > Metazoa > Chordata > Amphibia > Anura > Bombinatoridae > Bombina > Bombina bombina. Next base: position 86,189 of record NW_026510932.1, read on the forward strand.
ACTGCAAAGAAGACAATTCAGAAACTCTTCTAGCGGAAGAGATAGCAACCAAAAACAAAACTTTCCAAGATAGTAACTTAATATCTATGGAATGTAGAGGTTCAAACGGAACCCACTGAAGAAATGAAAGAACTAGATTTAGACTGCATGGAGGAGCCACAGGTCTGTAGACAGGTTTGATTCTGACTAAAGCCTGCACAAACTCCTGAACATCTGGCATTGCTGCCAGACGTTTGTGTAACAAAACAGACAGAGCTGATATCTGTCCTTTTAAGGAACTAGCTGACAAACCTTTCTCCAATCCTTCTTGGAGAAAAGCTAAAATCCTTGGAATCCTAATCTTACTCCATGAGTAACCCATGGATTCGCACCAACAAAGATATTTCCGCCATATCTTATGGTAAATTTTCCTAGTGACAGGCTTTCTAGCCTGAATCAGGGTATCTATAACTGAATCCGAAAACCCACGCTTAGCTAGAATCAAGCGTTCAATCTCCAAGCAGTCAGTTGCAGAGAGACTAGGTTTGGATGTACGAATGGACCTTGAATTAGAAGGTCCTGCCTCAAAGGTAGCTTCCATGGTGGAACCGATGACATATTCACCAGGTCTACATACCAGGTCCTGCGTGGCCACGCAGGAGCTATCAGAATTACCGAAGCCTTCTCATGTTTGATCCTGGCTACTAGCCGTGGGAGAAGAGGAAACGGTGGAAAGACATAAGCTAGATTTAACGACCAAGGCGCTGCTAAGGCATCTACCAGTGTCGCCTTGGGATCCCTGGACCTGGACCCGTAACGTGTAACTTTGGAGTTCTGACGTGACGCCATCAGATCCAGATCTGGAATGCCCCATAGCTGGGTCAGCTGAGCAAAAACCTCCGGGTGAAGTTCCCACTCCCCCGGATGGAAAGACTGACGACTCAGATAATCCACTTCCCAGTTGTCCACTCCTGGGATGTGAATTGCTGATAGACGGCAGGAGTGATCCTCTGCCCATTTGATGATCTTGGATACCTCCCTCATCTCCAGGGAACTCTTTGTTCCTCCCTAATGATTGATGTACGCTACAGTCGTCATGTTGTCCGACTGAAATCTGATGAATTTGGCCTCCGCTAGTTGAGGCCATGCCTGGAGCGCATTGAATATCGCTCTCAATTCCAAAATGTTTATCGGGAGAAGAGATTCTTCCCGAGACCATAGACCCTGAGCCTTCAGGGACTTCCAGACCGCGCCCCAGCCTAAGAGGCTGGCGTCGTTCATGACAATGATCCACTCCGGTCTTCAGAAACTCATTCCCTGAGACAGGTGATCCTGAGACAACCACCAGAGGAGTGAGTCTCTGGTTTGCTGGTCCATCTGAATCTGGGGAGACAAATCTGCATAATCCCCATTCCATTGTTTGAGCATGCACAGTTGCAATGGTCTTAAATGAATTTGAGCAAAAGGAACCACGTCCATTGCCGCAACCATTAGTCCTATTACCTCCATGCACTGAGCTATGGAGGGCTGAGGAATGGATTGAAGAACTCGACAAGCGTTCAGAAGCTTTAACTTCCTGACCTCTGTCAGAAAGATCTTCATTTCTACGGAGTCTATTATTGTTCCCAGAAAGGGAACCCTTGTGGACGGGGACAGGGAACTTTTTTCTATGTTCACCTTCCACCCGTGAGATCTGAGAAAGGCTAAAACAATGTCTGTATGAGCCCTTGCTTTGGGAAGGGACGACGCTTGTATTAGAATGTCGTCTAGGTAAGGTGCTACTGCAATGCCCTTTGGCCTTAGCACCGCTAGAAGGGACCCTAGCACCTTTGTGAAAATTCTGGTAGCAGTGTCTAAACCGAACGGAAGAGCCACGAACTGGTAATGTTTGTCCAGAAAGGCGAACCTCAGGAACTGATGGTGATCTTTGTGGATAGGAATATGCAGGTACGCATCCTTTAAGTCCACGGTAGTCATGTATTGACCCTCCTGGATCGTTGGTAAAATTGTCCGAATGGTTTCCATTTTGAATGATGGAACTCTGAGGAATTTGTTTAGAGTTTTTAAGTCCAGAATTGGCCTGAAAGTTCCTTCTTTTTTGGGAACTACAAACAGGTTTGAGTAAAAACCCAGTCCTTGTTCCGCTGTTGGAACTGGGTGTATCACTCCCATCTTTAATAGGTCTTCTACGCAACGTAAGAATGCCTGTCTCTTTATCTGGTCTAAAGATAAGCGAGACATGTGGAACCTTCCCCTTGGAGGAAGGTCCTTGAACTCTAGAAGATACCCCTGAGAAACAATTTCTAGTGCCCAGGGGTCCAGAACATCTCTTGCCCAAGCCTGAGCAAAGAGAGAAAGTCTGCCCCCTACTAGATCCGGTCCCGGATCGGGGGCTACCCCTTCATGCTGTCTTGGTAGCTGCAGCAGGCTTCTTGGCCTGTTTGCCCTTGTTCCAGCCTTGCAATGGATTCCATGCTGGTTTGGGCTGGGATGCGTTACCCTCTTGCCTAGTGGCTGTAGAGGTGGAAGTCGGTCCGTTCCTGAAATTGCGAAAGGAACGAAAATTAGACTTATTTTTAGCCTTGAAAGGTCTATCCTGTGGAAGGGCATGGCCCTTTCCCCCAGTGATATCTGAAATAATTTCCTTCAACTCTGGCCCAAATAGGGTCTTACCCTTGAAAGGAATATTAAGTAATTTTGTTTTGGACGACACATCCGCCGACCAAGACTTTAACCAAAGCTCTCTGCGCGCCACAATTGCAAAACCAGAATTTTTCGCCGCTAATTTAGCTAACTTGAAAGCGGCGTCTGTAATGAAAGAATTAGCCAACTTCAGGGCGTGAATTCTGTCCATGACTTCATCATAAGAAGTCTCCTTTTGGAGCGAGTTTTCTAGTTCCTCAAACCAAAAAGCCGCTGCAGTGGTTACAGGAATAATGCAAGAAATTGGTTGAAGAAGAAAACCCTGTTGAACAAAGATTTTCTTAAGTAAACCTTCTAATTTTTTATCCATAGGATCTTTGAAAGCGCAAATGTCTTCTATTGGTATAGTCGTGCGCTTAGCTAGCGTTGAAACTGCCCCCTCTACCTTAGGGACCATCTGCCATGCGTCCCTTCTAGGGTCAACAATTGGGAACATTTTCTTAAATATAGGAGGGGGAACAAAGGGTACACCTGGCTTCTCCCATTCCTTAGTCACGATATCCGCCACCCTCTTAGGTATCGGAAATGCATCAGTGTGTACTGGGACCTCTAAGAATTTGTCCATTTTACACAATTTTTCAGGGATCACCAAAGGATCACAATCATCAAGTGTAGCTAGGACCTCCTTAAGTAGGGCGCCGAGGTGTTCTAGCTTAAATTTAAATGCTATGGCATCAGGCTCTGCCTGCTGAGAAACTTTCCCTGTGTCAGAAATTTCTCCCTCAGACAGGCCCTCCCTCACCGCCAAGTCAGATTGATGTGAGGGCACTACAGATAAATTATCCTCTGCGTCAACTTGCTCATTTTCTGTGTTTAAGACTGAGCAATCACGCTTCCTAGGAAAAGCTGGCAGTTTGGATAAAAATGCTGAGAGAGAATTATCCATTACTGCCGCTAACTGTTGCATAATAATCGCAATTGGTGCGTTAGATGTACTGGGCATCGCTTGCGCGGGCATAGCTGGTGTTGACACAGAAGGGGAGGATAGCGAGCTATCCTCACTACCTTCAGCTAAAGAATCATCTTGGGCTATATCTTTAAGCGTGATTGTACGGTCCTTAAGCTGTTTGGACGCTATAGCACATTTCACACATAAATTTAATGGGGGAACCACCTTGGCCTTTGAACATAAAGAACATAGGCTATCTGAAGGTTCAGACATGTTTAACAGACTTAAAAGTAACTTCAATGCAATAAAATGTATTTTTGACAAAAACGTTACTGTCTCTTTAAATAATAAAAGTGAACACTTTATTACTGAAACATCAAAAAACCATCAAAAACACATCCGATTTTTATGAAATTTTCACCAGTGTCATAATGCTTTGAAAAGGTTGCACACAAATTTTCAGACCAATTAACCCCTAAATGCCCAAACTGGAGCTAATAACAGCAGTTAACCGGTTAACACACTACAGTACTCTGCCACAGCTTGCCCTGTGGCTTTTACCTTCCTTAGGGTTATTTTGGTAAGAATATAAGCCTCCCTGGAGCCCTTCCTGATGCCTCCGGACTCCCCACGTGAAGCTGCATGAACTGGCTAGTCAAAACAAGTGCACAATTGAGGCGCAAAAATGAGGCTTCCTTCCTCTACATACCAGAGTGGAGGGGCCTTTCTGACTAGATTAGGTGTCCAACTAAGTGCCAGGCGCAAATTAATCCCCAAAAGTGTTTTAAGTTGATAAAAAAAACGCCTATTTAAGTTGAAAACTTGCTAAAAAGCAATCGATTAGCCCACAATAGTGTCAACCAGCATAAGCCCTTAAAATAAGCCATCCTTTTATTGCTGAATCTAATAACAATGGCTTACCTATCCCAGAGGGAATTTCTGACAGTCTTCTAGCATTACTGGGTCTTGTTAGAAAAATGACTGATCATACCTGAAGCAGTTAAGCCTGCAAACTGTTCCCCCCAACTGATGTTATCTGGTTTCAACAGTCCTGCGTGGGAACAGCAATGGATTTTAGTTACTGGTGCTAAAATCATAGTCCTCTTAGCAGAAATCTTCTTCACTTTCTGCTGCAGAGTAAATAGTACAAGCCGGCACTATTTTAAAATAAACTTTTGATAGAAGAAATAAAAAACTACAACTAACACCACATACTCTTTACCACTCCCGGGGAGATGCTACTAGTTAGAGCGGCAAAGAGAATGACTGGGGGGGGGGGGGGGGGGCGGAGCCTGAGGGGAGCTATATGGACAGCTTTGCTGTGTGCTCTCTTTGCCACTTCCTGTAGGGATTGAGAATATCCCACAAGTAAGGATGAAGCCGTGGACCGGATACACCAATGTAGGAGAAATAAATGTTGTATTGGAACAGAAACCAATTATATGTATATATAGAAAACTCTCAAAGAAAGCAATAGTTTATAGCCTAATGTCCCTTTAAATCGAGACAATAGCTTACAATACTCACAGATTAATAATATAGGGTTTGCATTTCTAATCAGTAAATAAAAAGATATAATCTTGGTCCCCCTGGTAATACTTACCAGTGAGACCCCCTCTCCAGAGGGGCATGGACAGAGTTATCCACTCCCCTCATTTACTATATAAGCTTGTAGTAGGACACCACCCCTTCCTCCTCCTAGTTCTGTCCAGCCTGCTAGGTGGACAGGGCTGGTATCCCACTCCGTTTCTACCTTCTGGGCTGAAAGATTTTTTCCATTTGTGCATATGGCTTACTTAGCTGCATATTTGAGCTGATGAACCTTCCAGCTGTCTGGCGCCATGGTTTCTGTGATCGCGGTCACTGATATGGCGATAGGCGGTGGGAATACCGTTCATTATGGTTTCCTTGTGGGGGACGCCATGTTACTGTGACGTCATTGGTAAGGGACGTTGCGGGGGCCGCATCTGAGTGCTATCATGATCGTGTGTGTGAATCTTTTAAAGCCTCGGCATAGCCTTAAACAGAGAGCGTTTCTCCTTCTTCCCCATGAAAGTACTGACACTTCCTTTCAGTTTTGTGAACCGGCATTGTTGAATTTTCATTCCGGTAAGTGCTATAGCACTCGTTTTTGGCACACAAGTACTTTATAAAGAAAAAGGGGATAAATTGTTTTATAAGCTTCTAGGGCTTAATATATTTCGTTATGTGTTCAGCATTAACATGGAGGATAAGAATGATTAGTCTCAGCTTCAGCTGCCTTATGTACATACTATTTATTTATTTATTTATTTATTTATGGCTGGTTATGCTTTTTTCTTAGTGATACAGCCCAGCCTATGCTCACCAGTTCCCTTTGTGCTAATCCTTGCTGGCAAGACAAGAAACTATGTAAAGTGTGTATTGGGCAGATTTATGGTGGAAGCTTTTCTGAATCACCTGATTCTGCCTCTGATGGAAAAAACGCTAGATCTGATTTTCCTATAATATTTGACACTGCAACAAAATCTGAATTCATTAAAAGGATTCGAAGTTCTCTGGGAATTGAGAAAAAACTCTCTCAGGTTTTTATCTGATTGGTTTAGTTTAAGTTTTGCACCAGACCAGTATTCCCATATTTCTGACGCTATAAAGTTTAAATATTTTTGCAAGATCTTAAAAATATGCAAGAATTTCCCCCCTGCAAAAACCCTTTGCATAACCAATTTGCTGCTCCACCTAAGGTTGATGCTGCAATCTCTAAATTATGAAAATATGATATATTTTCCATTTTTATGATGCTGGATCTTTTTTTAAAGATGTATGGAGTAGAATTTGAAAGCAATTTATCTCCATCAGGGAGTCTATTTTCATTTTAGCAGAGCTATCTACAGGCAGTATACTATTCATTGTGTGATAAGCAAGACTATCTAACTACAAACTGTATACTTTTAATTGTGTGGTAATATGTTTTAAGCACAGTTACAAAAATGTAAAATATATTTAATCTACTTTTTTGATGGAAACTTCGCTTTCTTTTCAAGGCTTTTGTTAAAGGTCTGATAATATTTATTATTACCTTATTTGTTTCTCTGTTTTAATGCTGTAGGTTTTTTCCTTGGTCTAATTTTCAACCCATGCCCTTTTTTAATCACCTGCCTTTAATTATCTAGGGTGCATTTAGGAGACACACCCTGATTGATTTTCTCCTGTTGGTACTCGATTTTAAAAAAAACAAAAAACTTTTTTTGAGTATGAAATCTTTTTTTAGTTTTTCGGTTTGTTATTTACATTGATGGGTTAGAATATATCATTTGCAGTATGTATGTCCAAGAATTAAAAAAGTTTAATATCACTAATAGCTACTTACTATTTTAATGGGGTGTATGAGGTTGATGGGATGAACACAGTTTCTGAATATTTGGTAGAATATTAGATAAAGAGACTCGCATTTCATCATCAAGCATTTTTAAGCTTCCACTTCCCATTCATATATCAAGAGCAGGAACAACAATGCACTACTCGGAGCTAGCTGCAAAAAAAACCACACTTTAACTTCTGAGTTAAGTTCAGCATATAAGCTGCCGCACTCAAAGATCTGCGAGTCCGACTGACTACTGCCCGTGCTGCAAACACACTGCTGTCCCACTCACTGACTACACATGCAGCCAGGAGCCAATATGCCGCCAATGGGAATAGTTTCAGTTCCCACAGAGCAGAACCAATAGGTTACGATGATCTGTGACCCACTAGGTATCAGTTATGTGTCAACCACGTGACATGCATAGCAGGCAGACGGAAAAGTCGGAAGCCAAAAAAAAAAAAAAAATGTAAATAAAAAATTTGTGCTGTAGCAGGGACACACCTACACACTGCTGCCGACACACTAATGTGTCACGACACACAGTTTGGAAAGCGCTGCTTTAACCGTTTAGCCTGCTATGCATTTACTGACTATTATTTTTCTAAAACTAACAATCTTTTTACCTTATCTTGCAGATTTTCAGAAAACAAAATACTTTTCTCTGACAAACTATGTACTAGTTATTTTAAGATTTTTGCTGAAATTATGGTTTGCACAGATCTGGTAAGAGGGGTCTTAAAGGGACAGTATACACTAGGGTTGCACCGATACCATTTTTTTAAGACCGAGTACAAGTACCGATACTGGTTTTCAAAATACTCACCGATACCAATTACAGATACTTTTTTTTTTTAATGTCATGCGACAGTTAACCAAGCACAATACAGACTAATTATTTAAGATTCCTTCTTTATAATTATGAATGACTGTAACTTAAAAGACATTATGAAATAATAAAACAGTTTTATTTGTCACAGAACATGTTTATAAATAAAAATATTACAATAAAATATATTAATAATAACAACAAATAACATATATAAAATCACAACCAACCAAAAGTGCAATACAGTGAAAAATAGTAAAAATAGAACAGTGCACTGTTTAATCATGGGGAACAACACTATGGGCTAAATTACATTTGACTGGTAAGTTTTACCAATGCTATGCTAAAGTCTATGGAGTTGGAAATGTGAACAAAGCATTGATAAAGCTTACCAATCAAATGTAATCTAAATCTAGTCCTATAATTGCAGGATGAGTGTTCATTGGAATTAACTTAATTTTTGCCATGAGTATTCTTCCTGCAATTATATAAGCTAACCTATGGATGTTCCTCAGAGTACAGTATGTTTTGAACATTATTGTGCAAGATGAGAACTAGCAGTAAAAAAGGCAATTTAGCAATTAGAATAATTTTTCAAAAGTTAGTGGCAAGTTCTTTTTAAGGAACAGAACAGAAGCCTCTCTGCATGTTCAGCTATAAGTCTGTTTTTGCTATCAGTAAGGAGGTTTGACTCCAAGTTGAACAGTCTTTCACTTTCCACACTACTGCATGGGGCAGAAAGTTATTTTTGGACCATTTTAGCCAGAGCTGGAAATCTGTTTATTAACTGACCAGTACTTCAGGGGTTTGTCTGAACGAGGAACAGTGATCTCTCCTACAATAATACAAATAACAGCAATTTGTATTGGCAGAACAGTAGTAAACAATTTGTAGTTTAGTCTCCACTTCAGCTTAAAATGAAATGGGAACATGTAGTTTGAAAAAACGCCACAAGATAGCATATGGGTAGGAAGTGGAGGTATCGGTTTAAGTATTGGTGCATTTGCACGAGTACAAGTACTCATGCAAATACTTGGTATCGGTACTGATACTAGTATCGGTGCAACCCTAGTATACACTCATTTTCATATAACTGCATGTAATAGATACTACTATAAAGAATAAGATGCACAGATACTGATATAAAAATCCAGTATAAAACTGTTTAAAAAGTTACTTAGAAGCTCTCAGTTTAGCTCTGTTGAAAAGGTAGCTGGAAAGCCCACTGCAAGTGGGAAATAAGATACTCCCCCCTTCTTTTGCATATGAAAAGAGCCTTTACACAAACAGGAGCAAGCTGGAGTAGGTAGCTGACGGTATTCACATAAAACTTTGAGGCTTGGTTAGGAGTCTGAAAATCAGAGCAATGTTATTTAAAAATAAGCAAAACTAAACATTGTTTAAAAAAAATAAAAAATAAATATGGGCTATATAAATAGATCCTTGCTTTTTTTTAAAAACATAAATGGTTATGCTTGACATAAATTTGGTTTAAGTGTTTGTAACACCACTAAAAAAAATGTTTATTGCACAAAACTAGTGTTTAATATATTTTGTTATTATTCTTTCTACATATTTGCTTCATGAGTACATTTTTAAGATAGCCGTCTGGTTTGTGGTCTGATCCAGAGTACATCATTTTTCTGTAATGCTATTGTAATTTTTGGTTCAGGGCATTCTTTGTTAGTCATATTATTTACAGGCCTGTCACTTTCAATAACTGGTTGCGTGTTTCAATTGCAACATTAAACTTGTTTAGGGCAAGGCTCTATTTTTCTCTTAATTTTCAGGATAAAGATTATCTGTTCCAAACTAGGGGCAAGAGGGGTGGTTTTCCTTTTCAGTTCTTCATGTTTTTTTAATCCTATTAATCTGCTCACTTGCCTCTGCTTGTAAGCAACTTTCCAACTTGGAGACATTTTGAATTAGATTTTCATTTTTGCTCTGGTATATTTCCACTCGCTAAGAATCTTTGAAATTAAATTCTAAATTTCAGTTCATAAGAATTTTTTGAATAGCTGGGGATTATATTTACCAGTATTTTGATCTGTTATTTCTAGTTCTCCCTTTTTCAGTTGTATAAAAGCAGCTCTTCTTTTGTAAATTCAGAATTTATAATCTGTCAGAAGTCTATCCTCTTAGAGCCAAATTGGTTCATTTTGCAATGACATAAGAAGTCAGTTATATATATTTGCTCAATGCAAGTTTCTGAAAACCATTCATATTTCAGGTTTTATGTTTTCAGCATGGACTTCCTTTGCAGAGTGAATGTCTTTCCAACAGATTACTACATTTACAATTTAGTTTTTGTAAGGATTGTGGACAAATGGAATCTTCTATATATGAATCTATAACTTCTAGTTTTTTTTGTCAAATTCACAATAAGAAAATTTATGCTTACCTGATAAATTTATTTCTTTTTTCACACGATGAGTCCACGGATCATCGTAATTACTATTATTCACCTCCTGAGGAGGCAAAGAGCACCACTGCAGAGCTGTTAAATAGCTCCTCCCTTCCCTCCCACTCCAGTCATTCGACCAAAGTTAGGAAGAGAAAGGAAAAGCCAAGGTACAGAGGTGTCTGAAATTTACATAACCCACAACTTGTCTACAAGAACAGGGCGGGCCGTGGACTCATTGTGTAAAAAAATAAATACATTTATCAGGTAAGCATACATTTTCTTTTTTAAAACACAAGTCGACGGATCATCTTAATTACTAATGGGATTCAATACCCAAGCTAGAGTACACAGATGATACGGGAGGGACAAGACGGGGAACCTAAACGGAAGGCACCACTGCTTGAAGAACCTTTCTCCCAAAAATAACCTCAACCGAGGCAAAATTATCAAATTTGTAGAAAAAATGAGAAGAATAAGGACAAAGTTGCAGCCTTGCAAATCTGTTCCACAGAAGCTTCATTTCTGAATGCCCATGAGGAAGCAACAGTCCTAGTGGAATGAGCCGTCACTCTCTTAGGAGGCTGTTGTCCAGCAGTTTCATATGTAAAACGTATGATACTCTTCAGCCAAAAAAATAGATAAGTAGCCGCAGCTTTCTGTTCCTTGCATTCCCCTGAGAAAACCACAAACAAAGAAGAAGACTGACGAAAGTCCTTAGTCGTCTGTAGTTAAAACTTTAACTCACACTGTAATGCTGAGAGCTCTGGCACTTCTCCGAGCAGAAGAAATAGCAACAAGAAATAGAACATTCCAAGATAACAATTTCATATCTAAGGAATGCATAGACTCAAACGCAGCCCTTTGAAAAATGTTGAAAACTAAATGCAGGCTCCATGGAGGAGTAACTGGTTTGAACACAGGCCTGATCCTGACTAAGGCCTGACAAAATGATTGTACATCTGGGACAGCCGCCAGACGTTTGTGAAACAAAATAGACAAAGCAGAGATTTGACCCTTTAGGGAACTTGACGATAAACCCTTCTCCAAACTCTCTTGGAGAAAAGACAAAATTCTAGGAAACCTAACGCTACTCCATTAGTAAGCCTTGGATTCGCACCAATAGAGATATGTATGCCATATCTTATGGAAAATCCTTTTAGTTACAGGTTTACAAGCCTGAATCATGGTCTCTATGACCGAGTCAGAAAACCCCAGCTTGGATAAAATTAAGCGTTTAATCTCCAAGCAGTCAGCTTCAGGGAAACTAGATTTGGGTGAAGGAAGGGCCCTTGAATTAGAAGGGCCTTCCGCAACTGATGTCTCCAGGGTGGCAGAGATGACATGTCCACCAGATCCGCATACCGAATCCTGCGAGGCCAAGCCGGTGCAATAAGGATCACCGATGCCCTCTCCTCCTTTATCAGAGCAATGACCCGAGGAAGAAGAGCAAACAGAGGAAATAGGTATGCTAGACTGAAGGTCCAAGGAACCGCCAGAGCATCAATCAGCTCCGCCTGGGGGTCCCTGGACCATGACCCGTATCTCTGGAGTTTGGCATTCTGTCGAGATGCCATGAGATCTAATTCTGGCTGACCCCACCTGAGAATCGGGCTGGAAAACACTTCCAGATGGAATTCCCAATCCTCCGGATGAAAGGTCTGCTTGCTCAGAAAGTCCACCTCCCAGGTGTCCCCCCCGGGATGTGGATCACCGACAGGCAACAAGAATGAGCCTCCGCCCGCTGAATTATCTTGGTTACCTCTGTCATCGCTAACGAACTCCTCGTTCCTCCCTGATGATTGATGCAAGTTCACTGAAGTTATGGTGTCCGACTGGAACCTGATAAACTGGATCGAGGCTAACTGAGGCCAGGCCAGAAGAGCATTGTAGATCGCTCTCAGCTCCAGGAAGTTTATAGGAAGAACAGACTCCGACTGAGTCCACACTCCCTGGGACATTAGGGAACCCCATACTGCTCCCCCCCCAGAAGGCTGGCGTCTGTTGACACAATTACCCAAGATGGTCTGCGAAAGCAGGTTCCCTGGGAAAGATAATCCAGAGACAACCACCACTGAAGAGAATCCCTTGTCTCCTACTCCAGTAGTATTCTAGGAGACAAATCCACATAATCTCCGCTCCATTGCCTGAACACGCAGAGATCTGAGATGGAACCGAGCAAACGGGATGATGTCCACTGCCGCTACCATCAGCCTGAATAATTCCATGCACTGAGCCACTGATGGCCGCGGAGTGGACTGAAGGGCTAAACAAGAATCCAAAATCTTTGATTTTCTGACTTCTGCCAGAAACATCTTCATTGATAGCGAATCTATCTATTAAGTTTCCGAAGAAGTAACCCTTGTCTTTGGGACTAAGGAGCTCTCACCCAAATTTACCTTCCACTCGTGAAACCACAGGAAGGATAACACCGTGTCTGTGTGGGATCTTGCTTGTTGTAAGGATGGCGCCTGGACTAGGATTTCGTCCAGATAGGGCCCCAATGCAATGCCCCTTAACCAAAGCACTGTCAACAGTGATCCCAGAACTCTGATAAAATTCTGGGGGCTGTGGCAAGACCAAAGGGAAGAGCCGCAAATCGGCAATGTTTGTCTAGTAAGGCAAACCTTAGAAACTTGTGATGATCCCTGTGAATAGGAACATGCAGATATGCGTCCTTTAATTCCAAGGTTGATATAAATTGACCCTCTTGCATCAAAGGTAGAATGGAACGAATAGTTTCCATCTGAGGACAGTAATTTGTTTAGACCTTTGAGATCTAAAATAGGTCTTAAGGCTCCCACTTATTTGGGAACCACAAACAAGATGGAATAAAGTCCCAGACCCTGGTCCTGAAACCGAACAGGAACTATCACTCCCATGCCAGAGAAGTCTCTTACGCAAAGCAAGAACACCTCTCTTCTACTGCATATAATCTTGAAAACAAAAACCTGTCCCTGGGAGAAAAAGTCCTGAACTCTATTTTGTATCCCTGGGATATTGAATCCCTCTGGATTAGGGACAGGCCTGTCATGCTGACTTTGATTCATCAGCAAGATTCTTGGATTGCTTTCCCCTAATCCAAGCTTGACTGGGTCAACAGTAAAGTTTGGACAGCTCCTGCTTGAAAGAAAGAGTTGAACCACATCCTGTGAAAGATCGAAAGGAACTAAACTATACTGACAACTGCTTTCTTATCCGGAGGGAAGGAATGACCCTTACCTCTCAAAATATCAGTGAGAATTTCCATTAAAACAGGTCCAAACAAGGTCTTTCCCTTGTAGGGAATCACAAAAAGTCTATACTCAGATGAGGCATCCGCAGACCAATATCTATCCTCAAACGCTCTGCGGTCCTGTGGCAAGTCTGACATACACCCAATCCCTGGGTACCAATGACAAGACTCCTTGATAGAGTCTGCTATCACTGGGGGAAAAAAGGGAAACCCAATTTCTCCCTAACCTTTTAATCATCCTTGTAAAGGTTACTGGACTTATTAGGACTGAATACGCCGGTGATGTCGGCGTCGTCCAGGGAAAACAAAGACCTCCTAAAGTAACAAACGGAGGTGTTCAAATTTAAACTGAAAGAAAAACACTTCAGTATCAAGCAAAGTGAGTCAGATTTTTCCCCTAAATACCACCGAAGAATCCTCCTCTTCAGGCTTCAGGGAAGAAAATTCGGAATAGCTCCTTAAACACCAATCCTCAAGTGTTTTCCCATATTATGGGAAAAACACAGACAATGTATCAGAGATCACCCCAACGATTTTAGGAAGCAATGTTAGACAAGAAAATACTAGGTGGAATTTGTGAGGAAAAAAAATGCAGGGCACTGTATGAGATGGCTATATACAAACCGTTACTGTCTCTTTAATTTTAAAGAGAAACTTTTTTATGTAAGTGGCAGTTCTCTCACAACATAGAAAAACAGATAAAATATGATTAATCAAGCAAAAGTTTTAACTTTTGTAACATATAAAGAACCGTTACTGTCTCTTCAAATAGTAAAGAGAAAATTCTTTTATTTGAGTGGCAGTTCTCTAACAACATAGGGAACAAATAAAAGATGATTAATCATGTAAAGACTTAATCTTTTTAACACATAAAAAACTGTTGCTGTCTCTTTAAATTTTAAACAGTTACTTTTTATTTTTTTATTTTACTGGGGGCAGAAATGGCTGAGAAGGAATAAGTGAATTATAAAAAAAACCTCTACACCTCAGCTAAACCCAGCTGAGGTGTACAGGGAGTGCAGAATTATTAGGCAAGTTGTATTTTTGAGGATTAATTTTATTATTGAACAACAACCATGTTCTCAATGAACCCAAAAAAACTCATTAATATCAAAGCTGAATAATTTTGGAAGTAGTTTTTAGTTTGTTTTTAGTTATAGCTATTTTAGGGGGGTATCTGTGTGTGCAGGTGACTATTACTGTGCATAATTATTAGGCAACTTAACAAAAAACAAATATATACCCATTTCAATTATTTATTTTTACCAGTGAAACCAATATAACATCTCAACATTCACAAATATACATTTCTGACATTCAAAAACAAAACAAAAACAAATCAGTGACCAATATAGCCACCTTTCTTTGCAAGGACACTCAAAAGCCTGCCATCCATGGATTCTGTCAGTGTTTTGATCTGTTCACCATCAACATTGCGTGCAGCAGTAACCACAGCCTCCCAGACACTGTTCAGAGAGGTGTACTGTTTTCCCTCCTTGTAAATCTCACATTTGATGATGGACCACAGGTTCTCAATGGGGTTCAGATCAGGTGAACAAGGAGGCCATGTCATTAGATTTCCTTCTTTTAAACCCTTTCTTGCCAGCCACGCTGTGGAGTACTTGGACGCGTGTGATGGAGCATTGTCCTGCATGAAAATCATGTTTTTCTTGAAGGATGCAGACTTCTTCCTGTACCACTGCTTGAAGAAGGTGTCTTCCAGAAACTGGCAGTAGGACTGGGAGTTGAGCTTGACTCCATCCTCAACCCGAAAAGGCCCCACAAGCTCATCTTTGATGATACCAGCCCAAACCAGTACTCCACCTCCACCTTGCTGGCGTCTGAGTCGGACTGGAGCTCTCTGCCCTTTACCAATCCAGCCACGGGCCCATCCATCTGGCCCATCAAGACTCACTCTCATTTCATCAGTCCATAAAACCTTAGAAAAATCAGTCTTGAGATATTTCTTGGCCCAGTCTTGACGTTTCAGCTTGTGTGTCTTGTTCAGTGGTGGTCGTCTTTCAGCCTTTCTTACCTTGGCCATGTCTCTGAGTATTGCACACCTTGTGCTTTTGGGCACTCCAGTGATGTTGCAGCTCTGAAATATGGCCAAACTGGTGGCAAGTGGCATCTTGGCAGCTGCACGCTTGACTTTTCTCAGTTCATGGGCAGTTATTTTGCACCTTTGTTTTTCCACATGCTTCTTGCGACCCTGTTGACTATTTTGAATGAAACGCTTGATTGTTCGATGATCACGCTTCAGAAACTTTGCAATTTTAAGAGTGCTGCATCCCTCTGCAAGATATCTCACTATTTTTGACTTTTCTGAGCCTGTCAAGTCCTTCTTTTGACCCATTTTGCCAAAGTAAAGGAAGTTGCCTAATAATTATGCACACCTGATATAGGGTGTTGATGTCATTAGACCACACCCCTTCTCATTACAGAGATGCACATCACCTAATATGCTTAATTGGTAGTAGGCTTTCGAGCCTATACAGCTTGGAGTAAGACAACATGCATAAAGAGGATGATGTGGTCAAAATACTCATTTGCCTAATAATTCTGCACTCCCTGTATGTTAGCCTTTGTGCACAAATTGAGTCAGTGGAAGCGTTTTCTAAAACGGAATCACTCTGACCTAAAGTCTTTATTAAAGAAGCAATGTAGCTAGAAACTACAGCACTGAGCTGACACCGATAAGTCAACAGATGACATACATTTAGGCATATGCTCGCTCATATCCACTTCTGTGAGCAGTAGAAATCCCACAAGGGGTGCGCTTCGCTAAATGACTAAGTGTTCACATAACCCCAAGCGCCGACATCTACCCCTGTCTTCCGATAACCGGAAGTATTAAAGAAGAAGGCGCGCAACCAATTTGGCCCCACACAAGCTCCGCCCATTGTGGGCGTTTGAATATGCAGTTCCCGGTCACCATTATTTGTTACAAAATAAGCCCCAGGGAACCATGAGCAGACTATCAGCTTCCTTATTGTCAGATAGCTGCTGGCTAAAAAGTTACCGCGTAACACCCTCACACTGAGCCTCTCTGCTCACTGTTTGAAATATGTAATCTCCAGGTCGGTTATATTAGACATGAAACCGCCGGGAGAAAAGATGTCACCTGATACATTTTAGTCCTAGTGCCTGCATATCTGTTAGGTATCAAACCCAGGTCCCCAGCATCCTAGGCAGTATTGCTAACCATTGTGCTAGGGAGACACTTCTTGCCTACAGCCCCAGTGCCTGCATCCAAGCTGCCCTGTTTGTACCCTTAATACACTAGGACATCTATCTCCTTCACAATGAGGTCTGTAAAAAATTAAAGTGCCCAAACTATTTCTGAGTTGTCACTTATACCCCCAGAAATAAGTCAGCACTTACCTCATCTTCTGCCTGGCAGCAAGGCAGTTCCCAGGTTTAGGAGGTCCTCTCCCTCCCATGGACGCCTCACTTTACCTCTTCCTATCACTAACGCAGGCAAAGAGAATGACTGGAGTGGGAGGGAAGGGAGGAGCTATTTAACAGCTCTGCTGTGGTGCTCTTTGCCTCCTCCTGCTGACCAGGAGGTGAATATCCCATTAGTAATTAAGATGATCCGTGGACTCATTGCGTCTTAAAAAAGAAATATCTATTTTTTCCAGATGTCAAGCCCTAGGATTGGATACTCTGTTTTGGGGGTTCACCCTTCTTAGATTCTTGCACCTGGGCCCTATGGTTTCTAGTTACGCCTCTGCACTGTGATATATGTTTTCTCTATTTTTCCTGATTCCTTATCTACTAGAGAATTTTTAAGGAAAAAGATAACATTATGTGTATCCTTCTCTTTTGTCATGCAGACTTTAGTTTGCTCTGGGGCACTGATTTTCAGGCCTGTTCTCTGTCTTCCCTAAGTGGGCCTTGTTTTTTGGGGCACAGGTGAAATATCAGATGATTATTTATCATGTCTGTTTCTATTCTGTTGTGGAGGCAAATTTGGGGACAAGTGCTAAGGTCGACAAACTCCCATAGATATTTCATATTTAGAGTTTTTAGTTTTAAGACTTGGCTGCTGAAAATGTCTGTAAAACTGCAGTTTAATTTTTTTGCCTTAAAGTTTCGTTTGCACTCTTGTAAACTTACAACTTTTTGTATTGTTCAATTGTTGATCTGTTTTTCCTTTTGGATGGTCCTATATATTGCTTTCATATCAGATATTCTGCTTTCTGTTGGCATTCTGCAAATAAGACTATATCTCAAGTTAATTAAAAAGTGTTGGTCTTTTTGTAAGATGCTTGTGCTCCAACACCTGAAGCTTTAGATCTCTTGGTTATGGCAATCTTTTCAAGTCTTGGTTCATACCCAATTTATTTAGAACGTTACAATTTCATTCTGGGTTCTTACTTTTCGATCCTTCTTAGTTTTGTTTTTACCCGGTCTCTCATTGAAACCATTTTCCAGAGAATATTTCAACACTAGGAGATGTTTAGAATTGTAGTTACTTTATGTGGTACTGTCAGACCTTATTATTTTACAAGGAAAGAATAATCTTGAGAACTGTTACCAATGTTGTTTCTGACATTCTTTTTTCCTTCCTTCAGTCCTGATAAGCAGGGGTATCAAATTAACTAATTTTTAACCTCTTGATTGTGATCTGTTACGTTTTATGCTAGAGGACTCAATTCCTTTTGTAGATGTTTTTTCTCTTTGTTTTGTTACAAGGTCCTCATTTTGGGTAGACATTTGTAAGGTCTACCATCTTTATTTGGTTCATTTAAGTTATTTTGTGTTCGAATAAGTTATAGAATGAGCAAGTTCCAGAGGGTTCATCATAATCTTGTCAGGTTCCTTCTGGAACTACCATCTTTGGTTTGGTTGTACAGATATTCTATATAGCTTACAGAAAATAGAGAACTTTTGTCTCTATTTTTCAAACTCTTTGTTTGCCTGTCAGCTTCTGCTAGGTTTGGTTGGAAGATTTTGTCTTCAGTTTCATCTTTATGGATTTTTTGGTATCAATATTTTTTATATCTTTCCCACCCTTTCTTTTATTCTGCTTTGTATTCTCTCACTGGTAAGTATTACCAGGGGGGCCAAGATAACTGGAAATTAACAACCAAATATAAGTAATTTCTATATCGTGGCCCATACCCTGGGTAATACTTACCAGACTCCCTCCCTTGCTTGGTTCACCTGTTATTGGCTGGACATTTCTAGGAGGAGGAAGGGGTGGTGTCCTACTACAAGCTTATATAGTAAATGAGGGGAGTGGATAACTCTGTCCACGCCCCTTTGGAGAGGGAGTCTCACTAGTATTACCCAGGGTATGGGCCAAGATATAGAAATTACTTCTATTTGGTTTTTAATTTCCAGTTTTGATTCTCTGCAAAGATTGCAACACCGTTTTAGGTAAACTATTTTGCATTGTAGTGAGAGAGACCCTGAAGCAAACAGAATACACCCACAAAATAAAAATCCTTACAGAACTATTGGTACATACTGAATTAAAGATTTCAAAACATCCCATGTGAACTTAAAGAGACAGTCAACACCAGAACTTTTGTTGTTTTAAAAATTTTGCATAACCAACACAGTTATAATTATACAAGTTTTACCTCTGTAATTACCTTGTATCTAAGCCTCTGCAGACTGCCCCCTTATTTCAGTTATTTTGACAGACTTGCATTTTAGCCAATTAGTGCTCACTCCTCTGTAAATTCACGTGCATGAGCTCAATGTTATCTATAAGAAACACAAACTAATGCCCTCTAGTTGCAAAAAACTGTCAAAATGCATTTAGATTAGAGGAGGCCTTCAAGGTCTAAGAAATTTGCATATTAACCTCATAGGTTTAGCTTTCAACTAAGAATACCAAGAGAACAAAGCAAAATTGGTGATAAAAGTAAATAGGAAAGTTGTTTAAAATTACACGCCCTATTTAAATCATGAAAGGTTTTTAAGGACTTGACTGTCCCTTTAACTCCTTCAGGACGGGGGGCAAGTGTTGAAGATGAGAACAAGGACCCCCGATGTAAACATTTGAGAAAAAAATATGAAATCATGCAATCGTCAATGCAATCACATGATCACAACGCTGGGATCAGATCATGGAGGAATGCCTACTATGCTAGGCACGCCCCCCAGTCGGAGTTTCCAGTGTCTAATAAGCAGGAGGGTGCAGGATGCCAAAAAAAGTTAGGATGTTCCATGCCTTTGTAACGGCGTTAAAGCCCAGTTCTTTTAGGGCGGCATGGAACCACCTAACCGTGTCTTGGGGTTAAAAAGACATCGAATTTTCAAAATGTCAAAGTTTCCATGCATTTTCCTGTCCCCAGTATCATGTGATAGCCATCATCCAATCACACACGTGTGTATTCTGTGAATACTTGCACATACTTATTGTATGTGTGCATATATATAAAAAAAACCCCACCAAAAACAAATAAATAAATAAATAGTGGACAATTTGGTAATGGAAGTAATTTGGAAAGCTTTTTTTTTGTTAATTGCATTCTCTGCCTGAATTCTGATTTTAAATGTTTCTTTAAAAGGGAGGATGACCTTTAATTCCTTGATGCCCTTAGGACGTTCCATGCCGTCCTAAAAGAGCTGGGCTTTAACACCCTTGGGACGCCATGAAACATCCTCACTTTTGCGGCTTTCTGCTTCCTCTCGTTATTGAAGATCCAGATGATCCAACTAGGGGACGTGCCTAGCAATGCAAACAGTTCCCCGGAAGCCAATCAGAAAAGTTGGAGTCGTGATTGCAGTGAGGATGACGTGACTTCCTGTTTTCAATCGGAACTTGGTACTGATCTTGCACCATAGCCCCCGTCCTGAAGGGGTTAAAGGGACATGTAATAATCTTTCATTCTTGATTCAGACAGAGCATTTTATGTTAAATTTCCAATGTACTTCTATTATCTAATTTGCTTTGTTCTTTTAGTATTCTTTGTTAAAAGCATACCTAGGAAGGCTAAGGAGCATTAAGCCACCAATCAGCAATCGCTATCCAGGGTGCTGAACCAAAAATGGACAGGCTCCTATGCATAAATTCCAAAAAAACAAAAATTGATAATAGGAGTAAATAAGAAAGTTGCTTAAAGGGATACTGAACCCAAATTTTTTCTTTCGCGATTCAGATAGAGTATGCAATTTTAAGCAACTTTCTAATTTACTCCTATTATAAATGTTTCTTCATTCTCTTGCTATCTTTATTTGATAAAGAAGGCATCTAAGCTATTTTTGTTTCATACCCTGGACAGCACTTGTTTATTGGTGGGTGAATTTATCCACCAATCAGCAAGAACAACCCAGGTTGTTCACCAAAAATGGGCCGGCATATAAACTTACATTCTTGCTTTTAAATAAAGATACAAAGAGAATGAAGAAAATTTAATAGGAGTAAATTAGAAAATTGCTTAAAATTGCATGCTCTATCAATCAGGAAAGAAAACATTTGGGTTCAGTGTCCCTTTGAAATTTAATTCTCTATACGAATCATGAAACAAAAAAATGGGTTTAGTATCCCTTTAAATGTGTGAGCTGCGTTGTCAGAATAAATTGATGGCTCAGCCTCTTTGAATTTAAAAGTGGAAATAGAATGCTTGAGTTCCAAACTGAAATCAAGTAACTATAGTAATATAGGTAAAGTATGAAATATTGTTTGCACTTCCCTTTAGGTGCTCGCTGCCAGCCCCGGTTCTCCCAGACCGTATAATGAAGATACAATACTGCAAAAGTGACGGCACTGTGTCACCTCCAAGGGATCAAAGCTGCTCTCGTCCTCTGAGTATCTCAACTTCCTTCACCACCAAAATAAAAAGCTTACAATAGTGCAGCAGGTTTCAAACAGTTTGGAGGTGCATTATTCTAGCCGAAACGCGTTGAGCGGTACTTTTAATAAACCTTTGAAGCTGCATCTGAAGTCACCTGTTTGACGTTTGTAATAAAGGCTGATTTTAAACTGAAATCTCGGGATTATACTCAAATTATGTGCCTACAAACGGTTTGAAATCTGCTGCACTATTGTAAGCTTTTATTTAATTTATTTTATTATTTTGGAGGTGAAGGAAGTTGAGATACTCTGAGGACGAGAGCAGCTTTGATCCCTTGGAGGTGACACAGCGCCGCCACTTTTGCTATATTGGGAAAACAAGTAACAATTCTGCAATCAAACAACTGTAGAATACATACCAGATTTTCTTTAAAGGTTCATAAAACACTTAAAAAAAAAAAAAAAAAAAAAAAAAAAAAAAAAGGAGCATATCACGTGACCCTCACAACGACAAAAGCGATCTGTTGGATCAATAGGTGGAGGTTTCACTAATAAATATAAGATGCGAGATTTATTCAGTGTCAGATGGGCAACCAAAATTTTTGGCATTATAATACTTCATAGTGTGCATTTTTTTTTTAAAAAAAGTGTTTATTTCAAGATTTGGTTGGTGGTAAAGGTCCCTTTAAAAAGACTTCTAGAATATGTTTAGTATTTTTTTTTTTTTTAGAAGAAGTTTTTTTTTTTTTAACAAATGAAACCAAAGACATACCTCATAAAAGAAGGGATGCCCAGCCATGTCAAATATATTAACTTTGATCTCTCTGTCTCTGATTTGTACTCTAAAAACAAAAAGAAAATCAACTAGTTAAGTATTTCAACATTAACATTGCAGAAAAATAAATAAATGCACTTGAGCACAAAAAAAACTAGAAGAATAAAATGTAACAAAAGATTTTGGGGCGGCATTTTTCCTTATACACTGCTAGGGGCCCTAACACAAATAATCTAAGATATTAGTATATTTACTTACATAAAGAAAACATTCGAATTATTCCTTATGCAATTGGTGCCCCTTATATTTCATTTGCCCTTGAAAACTCTCAGATCAAGATTAAAAAGGGACATAAAACCGAAATTGATTATTTGATGATTAAGATGGAGCATACAATCTTAAACAACGTTCAAGTTTACTTCTGATAAATGTTTACTTCATTCTCTTGGTATCCTTTGTTGAAAAAGAAATGCACTGCTGGGAGCTAGCTGAACACAGGAGCCAATGACAAGAGGCATATATGTGCAGTAACCAATCAGCAGATAGCTCCCAGTAGTGCATTGCTGTTCCTAAGTCTACCTAGGTATACTTTTCAAAGGCTACCAAAAGAAAACTAGGCAATTAGATAATAGAAGTAAATCGGAATGTTTCAAAATTAATGCTCTATGTTTCCCTTTAAGAGACTAAAATTAAAAGGCCATTATAGCAAAAAAAAAAAGTGATACTCTAATTAGAGCATGTAATTTTAAGACTAGTGACCCTACATTACTGTGTACTTAATACCCGCAAAGGGGTTAAACACACAGTAGAAGTACCACTCGGGACCTGCAGAGCACTGCTGGCCGGAGTGGAAACTCAGTTAATTTCGGTACAATTATGGTGTAGCATGTTTCAAATTTGATGCTAGCCTAGAGCTGCTGTTTAAGTTTATTACTTCACTTACTGTTCTACATATAATGAGTTTTCTAGGACTATACTTTATTTGGATAATTGGGAAAAAAAACCCTGTTATATATGATTCTGTTACATAGAACTAAATGAAGAATAATACAGTATATTGATATTTATAATTGTTTTAAGTAGGGATGCACCAAAATTTTGGTTGCAGAAACATTTTGGCCGTAAATGGCATTAATTTTTGCCTGTTTTTTTTTTTTCTTGGTAAAATTATTGTGTAGCATATTATTGTACTAAGATATTTTTGTCCAATTTTAGTGTGTTACTTTCAATAAAAGGGTGGGCTTTTTTTATTGGCTCCAATTATGCAAAAAAATAAAATAAAAAAATTTATTTGAAAAACTACATTTTCGCTATCAGTTCCGGTTTTCGGCCAAGTGCATCCCGGATTTTCGGATTCGGTCCAGAACTTCTCTTGGGTAATGGACAGAACTGCAAATAGAAGAACACAGAGGCGCCACCATGGCCCAGTACCACCAAAACAAAGAAATAAATATATAGAAGGCACTATATATACTCACAAACGTCAAGCACCCAGGTGGTGCTAGTGGGGCAGGCTGAAACTTCACAGTAGTTCAGCTCACTGATATACCTCCAAATAGATCCAGTCGGTGTTCCTTGAGAGCCTAAGATCCTATGCCTCAATCCTGTCACGCTGCTGTCTGTGTCACAGCTGATACCGGTAACTCACAGCAGCTCCTGCTCTCTTGTTAAGCCCATCCCACTCCTATCCTGAGCTCAGGATAGGAGTGGGATGGGCTTAACAAGAGAGCAGGAGCTGCTGTGAGTTACCGGTATCAGCTGTGACACAGACAGCAGCGTGACAGGATTGAGGCATAGGATCTTAGGCTCTCAAGGAACACCGACTGGATCTATTTGGAGGTATATCAGTGAGCTGAACTACTGTGAAGTTTCAGCCTGCCCCACTAGCACCACCTGGGTGCTTGACGTTTGTGAGTATATATAGTGCCTTCTATATATTTATTTCTTTGTTTTGGTGGTACTGGGCCATGGTGGCGCCTCTGTGTTCTTCTATTTGCAGTATCTAACCATCAGGACGACCATCCTTTGACAGAGTGCTGCCGCCAGATAGTGGGACTTGATTGATGAATGGACATTAACATACCTATACCTACTGTATAGTTCACTGTTCTGTTGGTTTATCCTGTGTTACTGTGTGTATTGTTTTATGTCTAGGTTCTAGACTATTTACCTATCTGATTTTTTGGCAACTGGGAGGCGCACCCTAAAGGGTGTGGTGTGCATTTGTGTATACCACTCCCCACATTATAATGGACAGAACTGACCACTCCCTACAACTACAATATAAGAGTCCCTAACCCATTACTACTCTAAGTTTCGTTTATTGGAAAGCAGGGAGAAGACCTGGTGAGTTTTATCCAGAGATATGAGATGTATATTGCTGTGTTTTCAGTGTTCATTTCTAGTTATCTTGGCTCTCCCTGGCTAATACTCACTTTGGTGAGTAGTTCTAGCATACAACGTATCTTCATAAGAAAGACAAAGGGGCAACTCATAATTTAGAAGGCAATAATGGCAGAGGAAAGAGAAGCAGCTGAAATACTAAGCAGTCTATAGTATCAAAAAGCAAGTAAGAGTTACTGCAACTGTTGAAGAGAGAGATTGCCTTGGAAAAGACTGCTTTGTGCGTTTGATGCAGAACTATATGGGAGCATCTTTTGTTCTTTTGTATCCGGTGCAAGCCGTATCATTGTGTTGATCCCTCTGCCTAATCAGCGGTGATTGTTAAGCTGTATGATGAGCTGCCGTGCGTAGCAGTGATCTCACGTTCCACCTTCTTTCCTCCTCCTGACGAGCAGACAACGACGTGGGACAAATCGCCTAGGAGTGCAGGAGTTCTTGGTGACCATTCCCTGGGCCGTTGGGGGGGGGGGGGGGGGGGAGGAGAGAGAGAGAACTGGTGATCTCCAGGATGCTCCACAAGCACTACTAGTAGTGCCTTCAAAATCTTGAGTCTTTCTTATGATGATATGTTGTATGCTGAAACTACTCACCCTATGAGGCTCCTCCTTCTTCATTATAGTATTTCAGTTTTCGTGTTTTTGGAACTGTAGCCTCTTGATTTCCCTAGGACTTTGGACTAGTATATCTTTTGATATGCACATATTATTCTTTTGTATCTTTATTTAGCTTTTGAGCACCCCCTTGTGAGATATATATCTCACAAGGGGGTGCTCAAAAGCTAAATAAAGATATATATATAAAATCTATTTGCAGCATAACTTTATGATAAAGATGTAGACTTCTTACAGGCTTAAAGTAATGTTTGTATGACCTAAGTTGAAAGTTTTAAATCAGAGGAAGTTCAAGCTTCACCAATACCTGGATCTAACAGTTTTCATTGGCTAAAAATCTCTCAAACAATGGCTTGCACTCACTGGTCTTTTCAAAAACGTGCCTTTATTTTAACGTTTCTGGGACCGTATCCCTTTCCTCAGACAGAGAAACACAGTGAAAAACAAACATTTATAGGACACACATCCAATAAACACAAACTCCACCCCTAATTAGAACAAAAAAAACACCAAGTGGTAGTCCTAGCAACACTCGTGCTGTTTAGAGTGTGTCCGATCGGAGACGCATGTGAAGCTAGATGGGCATACCGTTTAAACACTATACAGCAACATGGATTAAATTCCATATGTGCAAACAATCAAAGTATAAGCGCACAACGGGACCCCAAAGTAAGAACGGTAAACAGTACCTGTGAGCACGCTGAAGTACGTTACACTGTGGAGAATGGGAGTGTTGCTGATTACAGGAGACCTGCAGCTGTGAGCGCTCTAAAACCCGGTCTGTAAGTCGTGTCAGAGGGAAATAGAGTATCCAAAAGAAGCAGAGCGCATAAAAGCGCAAAAGGACTCCTTGCTAGGTAAAACTTCCAAGTTTATTACAGAAATGCACAGAGTAAAAACATGACAGCTTCCAATGGCTGTAAAAAGCACTGAAGATAAAAACAAACACAATGTCTTGCGATCAGGACCTCACGCAGACATGTTTCGTGCGGTTGCGCACTTGGTCACTGCTTCATTACATTTCATGCTTGATTGGCACGGCTTCCTTTAATGAGTTTGTCCAATTGATCCAGTTTTGAGAGCTCACAATCCATTCTGTACATCTACTATGCGTTACCATCTAATTAATATTAAATTCATGCACTCACTATGTTATACCCTACAAGCGGTGTGGATCTCTACTACCCACCCATATGGGGGTCCACAAGCCCTTTACTTTAGTTCATATTTATTCTAATCCATATTTGTTCCAACACATATTGTTCATGAGACATTTCCCCCTACATTTGACTTACAGTCCTTGTATAAATATTTAGGTTTTTATTCTTATTTTTGTATTTGCTTATATGTAAAAAAAAAATAAATGCATACTTTTCCTTGTACTGCATGGGTATTGCCAGTATCTATTTGTTCTATTAATGTGCAGTATTTACATTCCCTTGGTGCTGTCCACCCCGCACAATGTAGCTTCCCCTACTGTAGGCTCATTGTGCATTTTGTGCAAATACTTTTTATTAGTGTCTATTACTCTTTATTCTCTATTGTCAGTTTTGCTCACTCTACCATTGTGCCCTTTCCTTGCGTTTGGGCCTTTTATCATTTAGTCAGCTCATTGCTCTATGTTAACCTTCCCTTATCTTTTCCCTCAGCGCCGTGCTGACAGTGCGTGTTTCGATCGAGCGAAGCAGCTATTGTGCATCTTGAAACAGCCACACCACATCTTTTCAGAGAGTCCTGTATTTCAACTGAAGTTATTTGTGTCTTTGCATCCCGAACAGTTTTCCTGGCAGTTGTGGCTGAAATTTTAGATGGTCTACTTGACTGTGGTTTGGTTTCAATAGAACCCCTCATTTTCCACTTCTTGATTAGTTTGAACACTGCTGATTTGCATTCTCAATTCCTTGGCTATCTTTTTATATCCCTTTCCTGTTTTATACAGTTCAACTACCTTTTCCCACAGATCCTCTGACAATTCTTTTGCTTTCCCCATGACTCAGAATCCAGAAATGTCATTGCAGCACTGGATGAAAGATGCAAGGGTCTGTCAGCAGTCTAGAAACTCATTGACCGTTTATACACACACACACACACACACTAATTACAAGCAAACAGATCACAGGTGAGGATGGTTACCTTTAAATATCCATTCAAACCCCTTTGTCAACTTGTGTGTATATATATATCAGACATTTAAATTGCATCACGGGCATCTGACAGAGTCAAGAATTTCTCTATCAGAAGATGAAATATTGCACATCCACGAATTTAACAATATTGCCAGAACTAATGGGGTTAGAGAAACTGTGAACGTAAATATGACTTTGTCCTGCCAAGCCTCATTAGAGCAAAGTGCAGAAGTTGGCTTTGGCAAAGGTTTAGGGCTAGAAACAAAATAATATCTAAATAACAAAACAAAAAAACTGCATGAAAATATATAGTGAATTACACAGTAAAACAAAAGAGAAAGCAGATCACAGACCATGGTTGTAAAGAGCAGCATCAATTTAGGAGGCAGCAACGAAATGGGTTAACTATCTGAAGACTGACAAAAAGTAGTCAGACAGTGCGCATAGTGTTATGTTGGTGGAAGAAGGAAATTGGTGAGAAGGAGCAGCAGTTGCAGCCATCAGTGATCAAGAGACCGTGTCTAAGCAAGGTGCATGATGCTAGAGGTTTGTGACGCTGTAATGTCAGACACAATGACCATGTGATGTCATTTCAAGAAGGTGCTGCCCACTGAATAGAGGAAACTGCCTCACAATAGTAACAGCATGACTCCAAGGCCACTCATGACCACACTTAAAGGCACAAGCCCCCACCGAGCACACTGCCCACAGTGGAATCATCCAGAGATGGAGAGGTAGGATAGGTTCAGCTCACACAGAAATGTACAGACCTAAGAGCAGGAAGAGGGGCTGGTACAGGGACTATTTGTATATTTTAGGTTTTGAGAGCACTTAGTTCTGTCTAATTCCCAAAAGGGAGGGGTATCGCTGGTATTAGCCAATATAAAATGTAATGCATTAACACCATAGATAAGCATGTAATTACACAGTGCAGGGATCATCACAGTTTAGGTTTTAAGGTCATTATACCCTTCCCCTCATTAGAAGGGGAACATTTGTACCACACTTGGGTTCTCATTTTCATTGCTTTAAAAAGAACTTGATGTTATCTTAAAAACACACTGAACTGTGTGCCGTAAAACATGTTTGCAGGGTTTTCATTTTTGAAAAAGATAGAGATTTCTGGATGTAGAAAAAGTAAAAAAAAATAAAGTTTCTCTTTCACGATACAGATACAGAAAACAATTTTAAACAACTTTCCAATTTTACTTCTATTGTCTAAATTGCTTCCAGGGTGGATAAAAATCCATTATTTTTTTTAAATTGGATTTTTATTTGAATAGGATTTTTTAAAAGTAAAAGTTTTTTAAAGAAAAATCGATCTAAAGATAGTTTTTATTTAAGATACATTATAATCTATAGGTTATTCATACAAAAATATAGATGAATTATATAGCCATTCCATTAATCCATTCCCAATGTTCTCCCAGAGGTTTCTGATTATTTTGGGAAATTTTGAAGATATTATCATATATTATTGGTTTTGTAGTTCTCAAAACTGTGAATTTGTGTCTGCAGAAACAACAACAACAACATGCCCCCTCTTCACAGCAAAAATGTTATAAAATAAGGAATAGGCCTTAAAGGGACATAATCATGAAATAAAACTTTGGGTTTCAGATAGAAAGACATCTGAAAATGGAATGCTCTATTATCAAATGTACATCATTCTCTTGATATGTTTTGTTGGAGAGCAATTGGGACACATTGGGTGAGACAGTGACAACGTAATTATTTTTCTCTTTCGAATAAAGCCGAAAAAAATGGAGATGGTTTACCTCCCAATAATTTCAATGATCTATGTATTTCTAATAGTATAAAACCAAATCAGTAATTGTCTGACATAACTGGAAAATAATATGAAAAGTTATTATTCTAAAAATGAAAACCATGACTTAAAATCTGTCTTACTGACTAGTGATTTAAATCAATCCACCATGCTTGCTTCATTCTCTTGGTATTCTTTGTTTCTCAGATTTATTCTTGTGAAAGATCACCACACTAAGATCTGGATTTCACAACAAGCTAGAATACCTAGTAGACACATAGATTTGCACCGATAACTAGCATACCTAGTAGACACATAGATTTGCACCGATAACTAGCATACCTAGTAGATATGTTGATTTGCATCGATAGCTAGCATACCTAGTAGATATGTTGATTTGCATCGATAGCTAGCATACCTAGTAGATATGTTGATTTGCATCGATAGCTAGCATACCTAGTAGATATGTTGATTTGCATCGATAGCTAGCATACCTAGTAGACACATAGATTTGCATCGATAGCTAGCATACCTAGTAGATATGTTGATTTGCATCAATAGCTAGAATACCTAGTAGACACATAGATTTGCACCGATAGCTAGCATACCTAGTAGATATGTTGATTTGCATCGATAGCTAGCATACCTAGTAGATATGTTGATTTGCATCGATAGCTAGCATACCTAGTAGATATGTTGATTTGCATCGATAGCTAGCATACCTAGTAGATATGTTGATTTGCATCAATAGCTAGCATACCTAGTAGACTCAGATTTGCATCGATAGCTAGCATACCTAGTAGATATGTTGATTTGCATTGATAGCTAGCATACCTAGTAGATATGTTGATTTGCATCGATAGCTAGCATACCTAGTAGATATGTTGATTTGCATTGATAGCTAGCATACCTAGTAGATACGTTGATTTGCATCGATAGCTAGCATACCTAGTAGATATGTTGGAAACGAGTTTGAGCAATGGCACTACACTCAGACACACTCCCCAGTATTTCTATAGTGGTCAATAATTTTACGTTAATATGAAATTAATCTATGCTGTTAGAGGGAGGGGTGCTACCGCACAACAATAGCATACAAACAAAAAGTGGAGGTGATGGAGTCACTTCCACAAAAGAATGCGGTTTTAGCACTCACTGTCTTAACCTCATGTGCGGCGTTTACTTCCAGAGTCTAAAACTTAACTTTTATTAGTTTGGTTAAAATAATTGGAGAAGGGGGAAAAAGAAGGGGGAAACATAAACGATTAAAAACCTAGGATAAAGTAGTCTTGTATAGATTGTGTTATATGCAATAATCTATGTAAATAGGCCTTTGGGGTATGATAGCCCAGATAATTGTATTACAGTATAATCTATACAGAAATCTCTGCGGTACACCGGTTCAATTCTATAAGACTGAGTAGATGTAGTGTAGGTTATTATAACAATACCCAGTAGAGAGTTTACTTAAGCTCAGCTTGGTAGCACGGATGTCTTATACAAAAAGAAATCAGTTAAATACTGATACAATATGTTTATGTATAAATATTGTTGTTATCCATCCTCTGAGACTTTAATTTATTTGAAATGATCTCTTACATATAGGATAATCTACACATAAAATGCTGGTTGTCTAGTGTAGGAAACGATAAATGTATTAGAGTACAGGGCTACTAGAATTCTCTAGAATATCTGAGATAAGATAGTTGCTGGTATTATTCTTCAGTTGTTTATTATTGTATCAATATAAGTCACTTAACAGGGGCTGAATTGTTGCTACTGCTATTTTTCCTTGCACTCTCTTTTATGTTTACTTATCATAGGGTTAATGTCAAGTAAATTGGTTTGTATGTAGTATAGTATCCCAATGCCTCATATATAGTTGCGTTTGACCCTCTGGTCTAAAGTGATTTTGTATTGAGAATAAGCTTTGATAAAGCCCTATACGGGCGAAACGCGTTAGGTGTAGAGATAGAGCATTGTTAAGCTCTTGTTTTAAAAATTAGGAAGAAGTAGTCGGTTACGATTATTGGGGTCCACCGGTACCAATAGGTTGTCAGCATGATACACTACTTAGGAAACTTTTGAAAGGGATACCCATTAACTAATACCATCTATACCAGTAACCTAAAATCATAACCTTTTATAGCTTACTAGTAACATATTGACGACTAACGGTTACAAGATGGCTAAAGTTGATATGGGGTATCTATATGGGTAACTGGGCTAATTTAGACTACAAACATAGCCAATAACAGCATAGATAACTGCTAATTCAGACTAAGAATTATGAGATAGATTCACAATAACAGACCAACATAACAAACTACACGCTGGTAGCGTGATACTATTTTGTGTACAATAAAATTATAGTTACAACAAGACCTATTATATTACATAAGTGTACTAAAGCGCAAATAGTAACAGAGTATTGAGTTACATATAGCGAGCTCCCTGCAGGCACACGATTGCTGCCTAAATAAATTAAAATTAACCACATTACAGTTCGTTTGGGGAACAGAATTGTACATCTGAAATGTTAACTGTGAATACATTAAAGTAACACTATCTATACTCAGAGAATTTGAACTCAGTAAAGTATAACTCACTATAACAATCACTTCAGGCGCTGCATAACATTATAAGCAGTACCGTTAAAACTTTAATGAAGTTCAGAAATCACAACTGACGCATAAAATACAGACCTATATATTTCACACTGTGCAGTGGTACTATTACACCACAATATTCTGATTTAATCATACCAATAACCAATAACACTATTTAAAAGTGTATTGGGATTTGCACAAGAATAGTAACTAAATCTCTGCTTCACAAAAATAAAGTGACCTTTTATGTTTAATGTTATGAAATGTTAACTGTGAATGCATTAAAGTGATAGTATCTATGCTAAGGGAATTCGAACTCAGTAAAGTATAACTCACTATAACAATCACTTCAGGTGCTGCACAACATTGTAAGCAGCACTGTTAAAACTTTAATGAAGTTCAGAAATCACAACTTATGCACAAAACAAGACCTGTATATTCTACACTGTGTAGTGGTACTATTACACCACAATATTCTGATTTAATCATACCAATAACCAATAACACTATTTAACAGTGTATTGGGATTTGCACAGGAATAGTAACTAAATCCCTGCCTTACAAAAATAAAGTTATCTTGTATGCTGAATATCACATCACTAGTCAACGTGAAAATACAGAATAGCTAGGGCTTCTCTAATATACACTTAGCTATTACGAAATAGAATTGAGTAAGATATATGTAAACTTGAAAGAATAATAGCTTGATTACACCATATCCTAGCTTATTCTCAATACAAAATCACTTTAGACCAGAGGGTCAAACGCAACTATATATGAGGCATTGGGATACTATACTACATACAAACCAATTTACTTGACATTAACCCTATGATAAGTAAACATAAAAGAGAGTGCAAGGAAAAATAGCAGTAGCAACAATTCAGCCCTTGTTAAGTGACTTATATTGATACAATAATAAACAACTGAAGAATAATACCAGCAACTATCTTATCTCAGATATTCTAGAGAATTCTAGTAGCCCTGTACTCTAATACATTTATCGTTTCCTACACTAGACAACCAGCATTTTATGTGTAGATTATCCTATATGTAAGAGATCATTTCAAATAAATTAAAGTCTCAGAGGATGGATAACAACAATATTTATACATAAACATATTGTATCAGTATTTAACTGATTTCTTTTTGTATAAGACATCCGTGCTACCAAGCTGAGCTTAAGTAAACTCTCTACTGGGTATTGTTATAATAACCTACACTACATCTACTCAGTCTTATAGAATTGAACCGGTGTACCGCAGAGATTTCTGTATAGATTATACTGTAATACAATTATCTGGGCTATCATACCCCAAAGGCCTATTTACATAGATTATTGCATATAACACAATCTATACAAGACTACTTTATCCTAGGTTTTTAATCGTTTATGTTTCCCCCTTCTTTTTCCCCCTTCTCCAATTATTTTAACCAAACTAATAAAAGTTAAGTTTTAGACTCTGGAAGTAAACGCCGCACATGAGGTTAAGACAGTGAGTGCTAAAACCGCATTCTTTTGTGGAAGTGACTCCATCACCTCCACTTTTTGTTTGTATGCTAGTAGATATGTTGATTTGCATTGATAGCTAGCATACCTAGTAGATATGTTGATTTGCATCGATACCTAGCATACCTAGTAGACACATAGATTTGCATCGATAGCTAGCATACCTAGTAGACACATAGATTTGCATCGATAGCTAGCATACCTAGTAGATATGTCGATTTGTTAGATCTTAATGTAGTGATCTTTCACAAGAATTAATCTGGCTCCGAAAAGAGCCAAACGGCATGAGCAGCCACTTACTTGCTCATTTATTTAGATCCTCACAAAGGATTTGAATGCACATATCTAATACCTAGGTAGTCTCAGAAGAAGCAATGCACTACTGGGATCTAGTTGCTCATTGGTGGCTGCTCTTATATGCTTGTTGTCATTGGTTTACCCAATGTGGTCAGTTAGCTCCCAGTAGTGCATTGCTGCTTCTTCAAGAAAGGATACCAAGTGAATAAAGCAAATATTTATATAAATAAATAAAAACTGCGCTTGTCCCACACTCCCTACAGAGGCCAAAAATCAAATTCTGTAACCTGAAAGTGCTGTAAAAGGAATAGCTGGTTTATGCAGTTTGAAGCAATTTGAAACTTTGATTTGACTTCGTCTCTGCAGGGACTGGGGGGCACAAAGAACACATTTTATATAAAACAAGAGGTGTTTGATGCCCCTCTTATATAAAGTTTCTTAAAATAGAAAGTTTTTTTAGGCACCCATTACATAATGTTGGCTATATATGCATCTTAGTTTAATGTACTTGGATTTGACATCAATATACTAAACATTACTAAAGTCATTTTTTTAATGGAACTATTAGATTGCACAGTAGATTCTGCAGACATTTGAGTGCTACACTGGTTGGAGATTCTTTCACCAAAAATACTGAAATTAGAATTGGCAGTAGGGTGGGCACAGAAGTGTCAGCATATGTCTCCAAGTTTTTACCTCTCGTACTGGGTAGGGAAATAAATTACTCATGTGATTAACACTTTACGCAGTCACAACACACAGCAGGACTGATTTGTGTACAAATACACGCACACATTAATCACAAACTACTTACTTTGTCACTCCATAATCAATTCCTATAGTTGCTTGGTATTTGGGGACAAATCTCTTCTCACAGTAACGCTTTATTATGCAACTCTAAGGAAAAAAAGAAAACAAATTTGATGATGCATATATTTGCAAAGTCACCAGTGAGTACATTTTGAAAAAAAACAACAAACTTAAAAAATAAAATAAACTACAATAAAGAGCCTAAAGTGTAATGTTTTGCTGTATCCAGAAAAGAAAATAACCTTGATTGAACATGGTTATTCAGCACAAGGATCAGTTACACATCTCCCGTTATGCATTAAGTAAAGATCCGTATAATTCTGAGCTTAAGAAATAGCGTGGATTAAAAAAAAAATGATTGTGTACAAAAGTGTTGACACATAAGTCAAAGGGAGATTTTACCAGCAGTGCTAGAATTCCGAGGTAATGGAATCATCCCTAAATTATAGTGGTCCTACCAGCGGGAAAGGAATTTACAACTAAAAGTGCGATAACCAAATGGGTTAAAGACATAGATAAAATCTTGCTTGGGAGCTGCAGAGAAATGCTGGTCTCACACTGTAAAAAAAAACCAGGTAAGCCAACTACTGGCTGTATTCAGCTCGGTAGCTGTAACATTCGCACATCCGTGTGTTTATATGCTCTAAAGAATTGGTTATGCAATGTTTACACTACAATGTGCTGAAGATATTTACCTGAAAAAAAAAACAAAAATGATTAGCAATAACTGCGCAAAGGGGCATTCTAGTGTAAAAATAAAATGGTCTATTTAGTTAAGAGAATTATATATATATAAAATGATGTTCCAAATACACACACGGCCTTAGTGTGTCTGGTATCCGGAAAAAAAGCAGGCAACACAAGGAGCCTTTTATTCCAAAAAAACAGCAGGGACTTAACCCATAACGTTTCGGTCTACACTTAGTCCTTTATCAAATCGAGCCCATGTGAGAGATACAGAACCTAATACGTGACCCAACATATATACACACAGTAATCAAAAAATATTTACATAATCCGCGCCAAACCGTGTACTAGCGATCCGCCCGAAAAGAGGTTTCTAGATTAAAACTTAGTCAAACAAGAAATTGCCACTGTAAAAGATACACTGATCAATATACTTACAGCAGACAAAGATACTGATTGGTTATCTAAATTACAAACTCAAGTTAGCAAATACAAACAAGACCTCCTGACATTTAAAAACAAAAAATTCTCTACTGTAGAAAACGATTACAGAGAGAAACGTGTCTATAGGTGGCTATACGGCAAAGACAATAGTGCTCCTTTTGGCCGCAGAAGGAATTTAAACAAAAACAGAAGGGTTAATTTTACCACTGTGGACAGCAATGGTGGTGATTCCTCTGAAAGAGATACTGCCACTCCTTCCACCAGTCAACAAGCAGGCGTTAGCACTAGATCTTCCCAGAAACCCCCTTTATCACAGGCCCCAGGCACAGACACTTCAGGAAGGGGGGGGGCGACACAAGAAAGAAAGTCACCAGCAAAAAATTGAAACAATAGTATTCAATTTAAGTACACGCCCTTTGAGCCCTGAGGAAAATAGTGTCCTTAATAAAGGTCTTTCATTTGTGTCACATTCTCATAACACTTTGTTTGATCTCAAGGATTTCTTTAAGGAGAAAGGTGATTTCACCAGGAAACAATTTAGAGGACATAGCACATTTGAACCCCCTAATACCCATACTTCCATCAAAACTTTTCATCAAGCGTGCCTTTCCAGTATTTCTGAAACCCAACCACTCACTGATAGGACTCGGGACAATCTTACTAAACAGGAGAGAATGGCCATAAAAGCACTCTCTCAAGACCCCAGTATAGTCATAAGGCCGGCTGACAAGGGTGAGGCCATAGTCATTCTTGACTATGAGGCATACAGGTCTGAAGCACGCATACAACTATTTGATGGGGAGACATATTCCAAACTCACAGGTAATCCAACTATGGGGTTCAAAAAGGATGTGGATGACCTATTATGTTTAGCACAGACTGATAACATAATGGACGATGACACTTGGTTATTTTTGACTGTGGACAAACCTATTTGTCCAATTTTGTATCTGCTCCCTAAAATCCAAAAGTCCATAGATAACCCCCCTGGCAGACCGATCGTTTCTGCCAGGGGTTCTTTGTTACAGCCTTTGGCTGAATATATAGATTTTTTTCTTCAGCCTGTTGTTCAGGCCACGGACTCCTATCTAAAAGACTCCTTTGAGCTTATCAACCTCCTAAAATCTTTGGAGGTGGACAAGCAACTTGATTTATTGGCAACTATGGATGTGGTTAGCCTTTACACCGTCATTCCACACAACCATAGCAAACAAATGATCCAAAAGTGTCTGATCAATAGTGAGCACTATTCGGGCCCACCTATTGAATTTTTTATGAATCTGTTGGGACTGTGCTTAGAGAAAAATTTATTTTGTTTTGAAAATGAATTTTTTCTGCAAATACTAGGTACGGCCATGGGGTCAAGCATGGCACCTGTGTATGCCAATCTATACATGGCTCAATTTGAAAAATATCATGTATTTAATCCTAAACACAGCTCCATCAGATTCTACCGTCGCTACATAGACGTGTTCCTTGTTTGGAGAGGCACCCCGGCATCACTGATTGATTGGTTTAAAGCCCTTAACGAGTTAGACTCGACAATCAAATTTAAAATTGAATGGAATCTAGAAAAAAAATCATTTTCTTGATCTAGAGATCTACAAAACCGACTATGGGTACTGATATTTTACATACCACCTTATTTCATAAAGACACTGACAAAAACTCCATACTACACTACAACAGCTTCCATCCTCACACTCAGAAAAATTGTGTCAGCTCCTCGCAGCTCCCGAGAGTAGTTCGGAATAACACTGATGAGCATTATAAAAAGGTGCAACTGACTGAAATCGCGTGATAGTCTTATGGTGCGGAACAAGGAAAAGGAAGAAGATCTAAGAATGAACTTTGTTACCACATACACTCCACTTTCGGATGTGATATCTAACACCATCAGAGATAATTGGAAAATTGTGGCTAAAGATACTAGCCTACCATTTTATGACCTCCTGCCACCACGTATGGTCTATAAGAGGTCTAAGAATCTGCGAGACCTCCTGGTCTTGAACGACCCGGTGCACTGTTACAAACGACGGACCTGGCTACCTAAAGCCAAATTGGGATGCTACAGATGTGGCAATTGCGTCACTTGTAATCATATGGTGACTGCGAATAGCTTCCATCATCCTCATACGAACAGGAAATACAAGATGAATCACAGATTGACATGTACATCAGAGTTTAGAATTTATGCCATAATTTGTCCGTGTTCTATGTACTATATTGGCAAAACAGTCACCGCCTTCAAGGAAAGACTAGCCAATCACAAATCAGCCATACGTCAGGCTATCAAATTGGGTGAATCCGAGCAACCAGTTGCGAGACATTTTGCACAAGCAGGACATTCATTGTCCTCACTGAGGGTGATTCTGATTGACCATGTACCACGACTACGGCGTGGTGGAGACAGAGCATTGACCCTATTACGCCTGGAGGCCAGGTGGATATTTAATCTTAACACCATGGCTCCTAAAGGTCTAAATTCCATGATTGATTTTGGATGTTGTTACAAATGACTGTTCATACTAATCTTCTACCTATGCAATATTTTTGCATAGGGAATCTGTATGCAAATTTCTATTTATGTCCCTTATTCAATGTTTTGATCATGGCTCCTATGATCACAATTTTGAGCAATTTCTATTTAAGTGTATTGGCATTTTATGTCTCATATGCATTTTAAGTAGTCTCCCATTGATACTTGATTGTATAGATTGGTTGTGTAGCTACAAACGTAATTGACTACTTGCTTTCGGTGGCATCTATATACGGGGTTTATTCTGTATGCTGCCTATTTGATATTGTCACTTGCGTAAGTTTCTTTCTTTTTTTATTTTCTGCATTTTCACATGTTTAGATCCACTTGTCCGTTCCCCTGCCTTACCGATGTGTACACTCCCTTGTGTACACCCCCTAGCACTCCGCCTCGCTCTGTCTCTTGGCATACGGTCCTATGTTTACCGTTACCATGAGTCCCTGACACGGCCTCGTTCTGGTTTCCGTTACGCGTGACGTCATTACACTGACGTAGACGCATTTGGGACTTTCACTGAATCGGGCGGTAGTACACGGTTTGGCGCGGATTATGTAAATATTTTTTGATTACTGTGTGTATATATGTTGGGTCACGTATTAGGTTCTGTATCTCACATGGGCTCCATTTGATAAAGGTCTAAGTGTAGACCGAAACGTTATGGGTTAAGGCCCTGCTGTTTTCCTTGTATTGGAATAAAAGGCTTGTTGTTTGAACTCCCTGTGTTGCCTGCTTTTTTCCGGATACCAGACACACTAAGGCCGTGTGTGTATTTGGAACATCATTTCTATGCAACACTTTGTCCTGCAGTGCACCGGGTAGCTGCTATATTGGTGTGTGCCACTTTACCCACATGTACGTACATACATACATATTAGAAGAAAAAGACAAACACATTAAGAGGCTTTAAAAAAGGTATTTGTCTCTGGAATAAAGACAAATGCTAAAAGTTTAAATGCTTTTAAAGCTTCTTTGAATGCAGTTCTATTGCAACGTGGTGATATATCATGTGCATAAAGGAAACCCCACAATCAGATCATTAAAAATAGGAAGAAAAAAAATATACACACACAGTATATAAAAGTCAAATACATAGACAATGTGGCCATAAAAATGCATAACAAAAAGTGAATTTAATATGTGCACACAAAAAAAAAAACTGTCTGCATCCTGTATAAAGGGCTTGGGGCAAGCTTTGGCACGTATGTGTACTTTGTACACAAGCACCGAGGTACTAAATGAGACAGAAAAATGTCTTTCAACATATTCCTATTTTTTTTTTTTAAAGGGATACTGAACCCAAGTTTTTTTATTTCATGATTCTTCAGATAGTGCATGCAATTTCAAGCTTCTTTCTAATTTATTCATATGATCAATTTTTCTTCAAATCTTTATTTGAAAAAGCAGTAATGTAAGCTAACGAGCCAGTCCATCTTTGGTTCAGCTCCCGGGTAGCACTTGCTAATTGGTGGCTAAATGTAGCCACCAATCAGCAAGCACTACCCAGGGTTCTGAACCAAAAACATGGGATGGCTTCTTAGCTTTACATTCCTGCTTTTTCAAATAAAGATAGCAAGAGAATGAAGAAAAATTAATAGGAGTAAATTAGAAAGTTGCTTAAAATTGCATACTCTATCTGAATCATGTAAAAAAAATTGGGTTCAGTATCCCTTTAAGTTCTAATTAACATTGAGGATGTTTTTTTTTTTTCTTATTAAAAATAAGAAAAGAATGTGTGTATACTTATATACACACACATATACATAAAAAAGGAGATTACCTCTTTTCAAATGAGGACTTGCATGTCCCTTTAGATAGCAGGTGACTACCACTTCTATGGCAATCACCTGCTGACAAATGAGATATGGTCACATGTGGCTACCAGCTAATAAACACGGCAACAGTGATCATATGATGGAACCATAGGCATATTAAAAGGAACATGTGTGCCGCCATGTTGAAATCTAGCTTCTATTCCAGTGAGGACCTGTCTGCACATGTGCAGTAACTCTCCTTCAGATACCTGCTGTGTAATCTAGGTTCCATAATGGCAGCACACATGATGAGAGGGAGGGGCATGAAAAGTATTTAGTGCCAAGATTTATCATGAGCCGAATGCCTCGATCGGTTGCTGGCTTGTTCATTTGAGCATGCAACTGAAATTTATGAAGCAGAGGTTTAAACCCTATCGCCAATTTAGAGTTGGCAAATGAAAATCTCCTTTGATTCATTTGGCCAGAGTGATTTACAAGCCCTACTCTAAAGGCTGTGACACACAGAGCGGTGCGGCGCACAGCGTGATGCTGCTGTGCGCACTCAGTGTGTCCTGCCTATTTATCTCTGCGCGTACAGCCACGCCAGGTTGCGTAGCCGAGCGCTCAGAGTTGAAATATTTGAACTTCAGAAGAGGTGCGAAGCAGCAGCTTTGTCTTGCGCCGCATTGCTTGCAGTGTGTCACAGCCTTAACACAATTGTTTGCGTCAGGGTAAGGGCGACATTGCACAAGCATTAACCCATACAATGTTAAATATGAAGGAACAAATGAGCCCCACAATACGGATAGGTTCACAACATGCAAACCATGTCTGTTTGATGATTGATAAATCTTTAACAACCTCGGGAGCATTTAATACCTCCTCACCAAAGCAATATAAGACCCTATACTGTATTTGAAAGACTGAGACCCCAGAATTCAATAAGTCCTTTTAGCTATCAAGTGATTGACATAGTAATAATGGTCACCTGGCAGTAACTGCTAAACTTATTTTATTGTGTTCTTGATGTTAGGGATTATAGATCCATGTTTTTCAGGAATAAAAATAAAATCTGGGAACTGAATGAATGTAAAAATAAATAGTTTGTCAAATTCGATATAGGATAATTTTTTGTATAACTATTTTATGTCCCCCACAAACAAAATATATTTTTTTTACGCTGAGTGAGTTTAGACAGGGGTAGCAGCATGTACACAATGTCGGAAACGGTTAAACCCTGGGAAATAAGAATATTGAGTCATTTTAAAATGTATCTAATAGTTTGATATTTTAGAACTATTTTAATTTTGTACATAAATGGTAAGATGGTGCAAAGTCATAAAGATAATATCTCATTTTTAATCGTTTATTTTTAGTGAACAACACAGCTCCTAAATTTTGGCATTTCTGGAAGTTGAATTAATTCTAAACGTGACAATAAAACGTGTGTTTGAAATATTTAGGAAATAATGATTTTATGCTGCTATTTACCACTTACGCCATAGAAAAGGACACAAAAATGAAATTTTTTGGGATTTTGTATAGTAGCATTTTCCAATGTTGGGGTATTTCTGCACACTAAAGTCATTTTCTACAATGCTTGGTATGCTGGAAAACAAAAATGAAATAGGATTTGTGTGGGTACCTCAGAAAAAAAACATTACATTTTTTTCTATAAATGCAAACACCTACAAAAAGTACAGGGATGTGTCTTAGTGGTGAAGGGGTTAATGCTGACATCTATTTACCTGTAAACATTACAGTCTCTTATTAAAAACGTACCTTGCCCACTTCAGCATTACCCATGCTGATCACCTTTATGCGCAGAGCTTTCCTGCTCTCCTTCCTCTTCTGCAAGTTGGTCTCCATGGCTCTGCTGTGTTTGGAATTCTTTACTGTCTGACGAGAATCAAGAGAAAAAGCAGCAGTGAGTAGGAGTGTAACAGAGAGAGTGGGTGGTTAGGTGATTGCACATGTACACACTGGTTAATAAAAAATGCCCAGGTAAACATCGGGGGACGGCTTTTAATTGTATAGATATTTACAGGATGTTTAAAGCACAAATTTGCATATGCTTATTATAGGATTGATTATAAATTAAGTGCATGAACAAATACAGATTACATTAAAAGTACAAATGAAAGGATAATATATTTGTCCACCCCCTGGGATAAGCTATTTATAAAGTTAATATACACAACGCATCTCTATATATACACTCATACAATATATACACACACAACGCATCTCTATATATACACTCATACAATATATACACACACACACAACGCATCTCTATATATACACTCATACAATATATACACACACACACACAACGCATCTCTATATATACACTCATACAATATATACACACACACACAACGCATCTCTATATATACACTCATACAATATATACACACACACACACACACACACAACGCATCTCTATATATACACACTCATATAATATATACACACACACACACAACGCATCTCTATATATACACTCATACAATATATACACACACAACGCATCTCTATATATACACACTCATACAATATATACACAACGCATCTCTATATATACACTCATACAATATATACACACACACACACACACAACGCATCTCTATATATACACTCATACAATATATACACACACAACGCATCTCTATATATACACTCATACAATATATACACACACAACGCATCTCTATATACTCATACAATACACAACGCATCTCTATATATACTCATACAATATATACACACACCTCTATATATACTCATACAATATACACAACACATCTCCATATATACTCATACAATATACACAACACATCTCCATATATACTCATACAATATACACAACACAACTCTATATATACTCATACAATATACACAACACAACTCTATATATACTCATACAATATATACAACACATCTCTATATATACACACACATCACATCTCTCTTTATTTATATATATATATATATATATATATATATATATATATATATACACACACACATATACACACACATATACATACATACACACACACAACACATCTCTATATATACACAACACATCTCTATATATACACAACACATCTCTATATATACTCATACACAGAAATATCCCTCTATAAACACACCTCCACCTCTCTCTTTACACAGACACATTTCAAACTCTCAATCAGCAGCAGCAATCATACGGCTGGGTCCATTGACCAAAACTGCTGACTGGATCAGCAGCAGTCTCCGTTTGGGACTAGCAATTCTCTGTGGCTCCAACTGAGTGTTTA
The DNA here is from genome assembly GCF_027579735.1 of Bombina bombina. Classification (NCBI taxonomy): domain Eukaryota; kingdom Metazoa; phylum Chordata; class Amphibia; order Anura; family Bombinatoridae; genus Bombina; species Bombina bombina. Next base: position 128,959 of record NW_026510932.1, read on the forward strand.
AATTGGTGGGATTTCTAGTGGTAGAATAACATGATCTAACAAATTAAAAGTTTGATTTTATAACAGCCTTGATAAATAAGTGCCTCCTCCGAACAATACATTTATGGGTGTCTGAATGGGGGACCAAGGGAGAAGATCATTTTGCCACAAAGGTGCAGAGGATTTGAATTCCCCCCCATTTAGAAAAGGTCACCCATGAATACATTCTTAGATTATAATAGAGAAGATTGCTATTATAATGCATAACAATATATGCCTGTACATTTGTTAGGATGGATCTCCCAACCCAGCTTGCTCTATAATTAAAAATATCAGAGAAACCTGTATCAGCCCACGTTATAAAGAGGTCTCAGATAACTTATTCTACTCATCTTGCTTACATGACTTAACTAATTACATGCTGATGAACTACTGGAACAGCCATAAATTAATATCAACATACTTTTATTTATATATATTTCCACTTGCTCTGGAAATTGAACTGTGACAAGGAGATAATTGCTGTGTATACATTGTGCCAAATGACGTATGTATGTATGTATATATATTATTAATTGCATTAAAATTACTTAATTTGTTAAAAGGTACATCATATGAAAATGTTTTGCACAAAAAGGTGTTTTACAATTGATAAACATATGCAAAGTGGGGGGAGTAGTGGGTGTGTAGTGTGTATGATCTCGGCACATTGATGGGTGGGATCAGACATTTGCAAGTGACATTTTGACCTGCCCAGTAGCTTAGAACTTGACACTTTGAGATATATATATATATATATATATATATATATATATATATATACACACACGCACATACTGTAATATGAATGGACATTATCATTTATCATTGTAGGTTTATTTTGAACTATATTTCGCAGTAAAGTACAACACATAAAAAAATAATGTAATTACATGACATGCATTAAATCGCATCTTATCACTCACTAGTAATTCTATATTTGTTTTTACATATAATACCCTTGTGTATTGCACTGCTCGGTAACGACAACCCCACACCCCTGTCACACAATCACACGGTACCTTCACATTAGCAAATCCCACCTCATCCGCAGACCGCTACCCGGGCTCCCACATGCCACCTGCTGCAGTAGCACCTTCACCGGGCTACCAATGGGCGGAACAATGTGACGTCTCGTACAAGCATGAAAACAAACGGTTAGGATAGCCCTAGAAATGCCAATCTTATTTACCACGCCCACTTCTCTGTGCGTTTCAAACCTCGATGTGATGTGAGCGTAATTACCCAGCATGCCAAGCCAAAAACTAAAAACTCGTATCTTAGCAACCTGAACACACTACTTGAGAGCTTCTTAGGATAATTTCTTATTATAGAATAAAGCTAACATGATTTCTCCCCATACTAATTTGTTTCTTATAGGATTAAAGTATACATTTAACCAACACATTTTATTGCAAAATATTTTAATAAGTCAAACCTGTTGGGCAAGTTTGTATTATTTAGCATTACTTAGAAATTAAAAAGTGCCAGGGCCGATTAAATCTGTCCATATATTACAAACTATTTGCCTTAAAGGGACAGTAAAGTCATAATTAGACATTCATGATTTAGACAGAGCATACAATTTAAAACAACTTTCCAATTTACTTCTATTCTTTAATTTGCTTCCTCCTTTGTTATCCTTTGCTGAAAGGTTTATCTAGGAAAGCTCAGGCGCAGCAAAGAACCTAGGTTCTAGCTGCTTATTGGTGGCTGCATATATATATACCAATTTTCATTGGCTCACCAATGTGTTCAGTTAGAAACCAGTTGTGCATTGCTGCACCTTCAACAAATAATACAAAGAGAATTAAACAAATTTAATAATAGAAGTAAACTAGAAAGTTGTTTAAAGTTGTATGTTCTACCTAAATCATGAGAGAAAAAAATTGAGTTTCATGTCCGTTTAAACCATGGACCAGACGATGCTGGTAAACTGTTGTGACTGACTTTCATAGCTGGTAAGAGGGTATGGTTTATATAGAGTTGTGTTTTAAAGGGACGTTGTAATTACAGCATTTTTCTGGAGTCTTTTGAATATAGTAACATATAAGCAGAGTCTGACCGTTATTTGAACAGATTAACATTGTTTGCTGGAATTGTTTTTAGAGTCCAAAACCCCAGCTACAACTTGCCTTATTTAAAAGAAACAATCTGGAAAATACTTGCTAAAGATTCTCTAATTGACCACAGCAATGGAGATAAGAATAAGATACTTACATATACTTTAATGGGGAAAGTAAACACCTTACATTTACAAAAATGTTTGTTTCTGTTGTGCAATAAAGTAACATATATAAGTATTGAAAATATTTTGAATGAGTTAACACCTTGTTTGCTGCAACCCTTTTTCAATATCCAAACTCCACCCAACATGTGCTGGAGCCAATAATCTGGACTTGTTGCTGGAGAAGGCACAGCTAAGCAGTTATTTCATAGCAAAACACAGTTTGTTTTGCAATTCTTATCATCTCTGATAAAGCCAATTAGGGACATATGTGCAGGGTATGTGATGCCAACATACAGAAAGAGAAGCGCTCTACCAGGAACGAACAACAGCTCAGTAGTAGCCTCTTTTAGCCCAATTGTGCTTTTTACAGAGGAGAACTTTCCTGAAGTATATCAGTCCGATCCCGCCTATATTTTACAGTAACTATAATTATTATTAATAATATTTTTTCAATATTTTTAATACTTACATAACGCACCTTAAGATAACTAATTATTCATGTATGCTAACCCGACACCGCGTTAGATCTACACCGTGAAACCATAAGTGTGTTACGCATATTTTACATTCCAATATTCTTCACAAAGAATTTTTTTTTTAAATATATATTTATATATCTGATGATTTTAATGTAAAATATATATTTATACCTATATATCTATATGAATATATATACAGGTATAAGTATATACAGATATATATATAGAAACAGGGCCGGCTGTAGGCGAGTGCGGTAGGTGCAGCACACTTGGCCTCACAATTTGACAGGCCTCACACTTGCAGTATAGTAAATGTTTTTTTGTTTTTTTTAAATTGACTATTGCCCATGCTCAGGCCGTAAACCGGTACAGGTGGCCCTCGTTTTACAACGGTTCAATTTACACTGTTTCAGAATAACAACCTTTTTTCCAGTCATGTGACTGCTATTGAAAAGTATTGAGAAGCAGTGCATTTATTAAAATAGCCAGTAGGTGGAGCTGTCCGCTTGTGTTGCAGCAAAACCAAGCAAGATGAAATTAATCAGTTTAACCAGACCTGAGCTATCGAGCAGATTTCAAATGAACAAGATCTTCCTGTCTATAAATCAGTCCAGATTGGAATGCATAGAAATAACTGTTTGCAGAAAAATGCAAGTGAAGTCTGTGTTGTGTGATTATTTTATTAGGTTTATAATGCTGTTTAGTATTTAAAGTCTTAATTTCAAAGCTTTAAAAATAATGTATTAAGTGTTACTTATGATAATTGTGAGAGGGGCCTGGAACCTAACTCCCTCACTTCCCATTGACTTACATTATAAACTGGGTTTCAATTTACAACGGTTTCGATTTACAACCATTCCTTCTGGAACCTAACCCCGGCGTAAACTGAGGGCTACCTGTACTGCATACGGCGTTTTACAAAGCAAAGAGTGGATAGGGGAGGAGCAGGGCTGTGCAGGCTGCAGAATAAGAGCCACAATTCCAAAATACTCCACAGCACCTAGGATATATTCACAACTTTATTGGAACATCTGGGTCAAACAGATATTATAACCAATGTTTCAGGTTAACAACCCTTAATCATGCTAGCATGACTAAGGGTTGTTAACCTGAAACGTTGCTTATAATATCTGTCTGGAAATATCTGTCTGGGATTATCTTTGGGTGTCTGCAGTAACCCTTCCAGCGTGCACTAGGACTAAGGTGTTGAGGTGCTGTGTCTATTGGGATTGTGCAGAATAAGAGCAGCCAGTTCTGAATATGGCACTAGTAGCCCCCGTGGCCCCTCCTTGCCAGCCTCACATCCTGCAGGATACCACCACCTAACAGATGTACCATGCTTGCCTTTCGCAGCGGATCCTGCCTACTTGGGAATGCCTCACACAACTAGGCAAACCAACCTCTTCATCCACAATGAAGGCACCACACCTAGGACTCCAACCTATGGAGGAGATTGAAACAAACCCACACGTGAAGCCCCCTTACTCGTATGCTAATCTGATCTTCATGGCCATGCAAGCTAGTAAGAAGACAGAGATCACACTCTTGGCCATATACTAGTGGATCAGAGATAACTTCTGCTATTTCTGCCATGTTGACCCCACCTGGCAGATATGCCTCTTGATCTGGGTCATTGGGGTGACACATAGATAGGGCATGACAAGAAAAGGAACAGGAAGACAGCAGGTAATAAAAAGGAACAAATAACTGGAGTAAATGTTGAAGACTGCAGAGGAGAAGGGCAATATAATGGAAACTGCATACACACTCACCTATTTATCTACAAGTAAAGTACTATAGATGTTGCATTTTACTAATCTGCAATGAAGCACCCAGTGTATCCATTTGCTTATATAATTCCCCTATGTATAATTACTTTTATGTCCTGTTGCTCGTTGGTTGCCATTAGGTGCATGCTACAGTAGCAACATCCCTTAGCATCACAGACTATTTTTTTTTTTTTTATAAATAATTTTTTATTGAGGGTTTTTTATAATGACAACATAAAAATATGACATATAGATATTGCAGAACATAACAGTGATTGTCACAACAACAATATGACCAAAAAAGGAAACATATAATAAATGTCAAAATATATTTGAAAACCTCCTTTTATGTTTTTTATATCATAATGGGAGTAGCTATTATTCCAGGCCATTATGCTAAAAGACGCTCTGGAAGAGCCCTGTAGCTACTAAGTAGACCCAATTTATTATGGACTTCTTGAGAACTTAAATAACTAGTTCGTCATAGAATTGAATACTTCTTATTGTTAAAGGGTCATGATACTAAGAGCAAAATATAGAACAGGGGGAAGTAGGGGAGATATCAGCGGATAAGCACTGCTATATAAATAATTTTTCTATATAACAATATTATTAAGTTATATGATGAATATAATAAGAACAGGAATGTAAATAGCAATGATCAACTACAGTTGGGGGGCGGAAGATCATAGAAATGTTAATTGACTAGGTCAATTAGTTATCATAACATAATGCGTGGCGTGTAGTACTAAACTATACGAGAGTTGCAGTGAGTATCAAGAAAGAGCAGGTATAGCTCCAATCCAGTCAGGATGAAATCAAAGTTTCACTATTGGAGCTCTATAGTAAAAGGATCTATGGAGTATTTATATAGTATCTATGGAGTATTTATATAGTATCTCCCCTCAGGGATATGGTCACCACTGGACACAGACGGTTAAGGGATGGTGGATATGACCCGCTCTCAGATGTAGAGCGGGAAAGGGTGAGGGGAGATACAGTCGGTGGAGAAATGTTATGGGAGCTGATGGTCCTATAAATCAGAAGGCTGGGGGTATTACAGTAAATAAAAAGTAAAAATATATGGGGATTGAGGTGTTATAGGAAGCAATTTCTAATGCATATTAACCTTTAACCTTTAGTATAGTGAGTGTTAGCTTGCATATTCTAATTCTCATAATATGTCTATATAGATACGACAGTCAAGTCATCTAGCTAATTAGGGTATCAATTATTTAGATCTCCTTCAATAAGCTATATCTGATATATTACTGCCATATATAGAGATATTTAGGGGAAATAGTAATAATAGATAACAAGTAGAATAATAATAACATAGCATTTAAACAGCAGAAACAGGTGCCAATTAGGGATGGGCGAATGTTTCGCAACATTCGAAAAACGGCACGAATTTTAACACATTCGTTCGTTCGAATCGAATTTCGAATGTTTACATAACATTCTAACATTCGATTTTCGAATTTTCGGTTTCGAATTTTACGATTACATTCGAAAAAATTCGAATTCGAAAAATTCGAATTTAGATTGTAATAGTATTTCTAATGCTTTTTCTTTAAATGTAATATTCGAATTATGCAATATTCGAATTCGAAAAATTCGAATTTAGATTGTAATAGTATTTCTAATGCTTTTTCTTTAAATGTAATATTCGAATTATGCAATATTCGAATTCGAAAAATTCGAATTTCGATTGTAATAGTATTTCTAATGATTTTTCTTTAAATGTAATATTCGAATTATGAAATATTCGAATTCGAAAAATTCGAATTTAGATTTTAATAGTATTTCTAATGCTTTTTCTTTAAATGTAATATTCGAATTATGCAATATTCGAATTCGAAAAATTCGAATTTAGATTGTAATAGTATTTCTAATGCTTTTTCTTTAAATGTAATATTCGAATTATGCAATACGTGTATTCGAATTCGAAAAATTCGAATTTAGATTGTAATAGTATTTCTAATGCTTTTTCTTTAAATGTAATATTCGAGTTATGCAATATTCGAATTCGAAAAATTCGAATTTAGATTGTAATAGTATTTCTAATGCTTTTTCTTTAAATGTAATATTCGAATTATGCAATACGTGTATTCGAATTCGAAAAATTCGAATTTAGATTGTAATAGTATTTCTAATGCTTTTTCTTTAAATGTAATATTCGAATTATGCAATACATGTATTCGAATTCGAAAAATTCGAATTTAGATTGTATTAGTATTTCTAATGCTTTTAAATGTAATATTCGAATAATGCAATATTCGAATTCGAAAAATTCGAATTTATATTCGAATTCGAAAAATTCGAATTTATATTCGAATTCGAAAAATTCGAATTTCGAATGTAGACATTCGATATAATTATAAACATTCGAATTCGAAAGTGACATTCGAAAACTGTAAATAACATTCGATTTTCGAATTTTTAAGAATATTCGTTCTTATCGACATTCGAATTTAGAATTCGAATTTCGGTAATAACATTCGTTCTACATTCGAAATTCGAAAATTTGCACATTCGCCCATCCCTAGTGCCAATACAACTGAATACAGTAATATAACTGTATATAAAACCAGGATAGTAAGTGTTAGCTTGCATGTTCTAATTCCTATAATATGTCCATACAAATATCACAGTCAGGGCATCTAGCTGATTAGGATAACTATTATTCAGATCACCTCCAATAAATCATATCTGATATATTACTATCATGTAAATAAATATTTAGGGGGAATAATGATAGTAGATAACATGTAAAATAAAAATAACACAGCATTTAGACAACAAAAACAGATACCTATACAACTGAATATCAAAATGGTAGTATTATAAAAAGGGATTTATTCTGGATACGCAAACTTATGTTACTTAAAGGGGTTGTATATAAAAATGTAAGGAATCCAGGACATAAGCCAATGTTAGTTGCTTGGGGTATATAGGCTGTTGGATAAAATTAAGGGTATCTGATATGAACTACTAGATTTGGGGGGGGGGGTAACTAATTTAATAATGAATTATGCTAAAGGAGAGGTAGGTAGATGGGACGTAGGGTAGATAATAGATATCATGAGAGAGCAAGAGGTTATAGATAACAAAAGGAATATAATAACAGTTAAGGTGCATTATAACATGCTTTACCCTTCTACTTCTATGGGACCTCTATAAATATTTAAAAAAAATTAATAGAGAGATCAGTTCCTATCACTAATAAGTAGATGGGTGTATCATAAGTTGCACTGAATGATGCGTTGCATAACTTGCATTCTACCACATAGGTTAACAATGGACACATATATGTATATGGATAGACCAGGCGTAAACATAAAGGATGTCAACCGCATAGGACCAGCATAAGCATGCCCTGAGTCTAAATAGCATACAGTATGATAATGCTGATGTAAAAGGGATTATACCCAACTTGCTTAAGTATACGTAGATATAGACACCTAACCCACATAATCCTGTCCACAAAAGCTGCACAATCATATAGGCTGTGTCCAATTCTGAGTCATGGTGTGAATATTAATTTAGCTAGCTGACACTCTGAAGATATGTATCTGTTGCGTTCCATCACAGGGTTAACTAAAAAAGCAGACAATGTACGGTCCCCTACAATTAAGCACAAGAGGAATGGTTCAAATAACATAACGGCATCCCATTCACTCTGAAACATGTATCCTAGCAGTCATAACAGATGACCTATATACTATTAGAGCCTGAAACAATGGGCTAAAAAATATCTTCATAACATCCACTCAGAAGAAGTAATTGTCAACATATAAGTAAGATAGAATATTAATGTTAAACAGCAACTATCTAATATCCAGTTTACACATTGTTTGGCAGAATAACATAGGAGAAAAACGAACCAATCTATTTTTAACAGTAGAAAATGACTGTGTTGGTATGGTGGCAGCGGCCCCTAAGAGGGGGTATTAAACACACAAGGAGAGCCTGTTTGCTTTTGAGCTATACTTCTAAGTCACCCATCTCTGACTAAACAGCAGCTAGCATATCTACCGCCGTTGACAATGAAGGCTAAGTGCAGGGAAGTGTAGATAGCAATTAAGGGAATATTAACTGAGAATATTAGATGAAGGTTCAGCGATATCAGATATGATGAAAAATTGTACCAGACATTCGCCCAACTTAATAATTTAGGGGCTCTGGCAGATATCCAAGTTCTGACCTATCCAACACCTAGTCTATAGGAAGTCATGTTTGTGGATGTTTGGCTTAAGGTCACCTCAGCTGTAGAAATTCGGTCAGGAGACTGCGCCATAATTGTGCTAGTGAGTCCCATTAGCAAAGAATAGTCAGTCCGCCAGTAGTAAACCTGTGTGGGGAACAGTAGAGTAGGCTCCAGATCTCCACTGCCGTGAGTATATATCTTTCCGCTGCTAAATGCCAAAAGTGGACGAGGCTCTTCCGTTGTTAGAAAAGACATCTTGGGGTCCGATGGCTGCCGCGGCTCCACCTTCTGCGAGGTCCGTTCTGATGTTCCTGTTCTACTCCCTGCGATTGTTGCACCCTCCACAAATAGCCGGTCACTTTGATCTTTTAGAGGGTAATCTTGATCTTTTAGAGGTGAAGCGGCGGTAAAGGGTGTCGCGTTACCGAGGGGCTGTCTAATGGAGGTTCTCTCCCTGCATCTCCGGCCTCCTCAGTAGCAAGCATGCTCTTGGTCTTTCCTCTGAGGGCTGCTCTCAGAGTGTCTGTTAGGTCCGTAAAGCAGTTTGTGATCTGCCGATCTAGACCTTGCAATAGGGTATACAGTAACTCCTGAGTCTCCTCCATTTTTTAGTCGATTTCAGGCTCCGTCCTGTAGTGACTCAGGCTACTAGAGGTGGAGGTAGGCCCAGGTCTCCCGCCACTTACAATACAGCGGCACTCCCTCCTATGGGTTACTAGAATCGCAAATAGCAATACAAATTATCTCAGGCAGGGTGTCCTTCCCTTTTAGATTAGTTGAGAGATGTCTATACATGAATTTAGCTTAGTCTCTTTTTGCAAATAAGTGGTTTATCTATGCATAGCTTAGGAGCTAATGAAACACACGTCTGATCACCACGGCTGTTGGCTCCGCCCATCACAGACTATTTTAACCTTTTGATGGCAGTAGATTATTTGAACCTCTTGGAAGTCAGACTGCATGTTATTGTAGTGCAGCTCTTTTTGACAACCAAGAGGGTTAACTTTTTTTTAGACATAAAACATATGATCTTCCTGTACACATTGATAGTATTAATATGTATTGTGGTTATTTCACCTATGAATTCCTCTTTTTTTTTAAGTTTCTTTTTTATTCCAATTCATGAAACAGCAAAAGTAAAAAGCGTCAGAAAGAACATCAAGACAACATATGGCATTACAAAACGATGACGGATGCGTAAGCACTACATCATATACATTACATAGACAACAAACGCGTCAGCAGGGACAGCCAAAATCATAGAAAATTATACTTAGCTTCCATACTTTAACCAAATTAAACCTGCAATACCAGAATGTAAAACATTTCACAGAGGAGGATATACCAGACGCTTTGTCAGATATATCGAAAAAATGCTTAAACATAGAATTATAATTGAACATATAAATTACATCAAGGATAGACCATAGTTTTATGCTAGGACTAAATTTACCTCTTCTATGGGTTGAGGATGAACCAACTAAACCTTTCTCATGATTTGGAAATTTGTCAAAATGCATAAGAGATACAGAAAAGACATAGAACAAAAAAGAGAGAAAAGGGGAAGGAATACCCTGCAGCACAAACGCCCAAATCCCACCACAACCGAACATGTTCAAGCATTATTTTCCTTTCTTGTTATCCTTCCTCTTTTAATACCAAGATGGCGGGAATAGATCCTGTAATATTAAACTTTCGAAATATGCAGACCTATGAAATTGCTTAGTAAGTATGTATTGTGTCAATATGGTATAAGACTGAATTATTTTCAGCCATTTCTTAAAGAGGGAAGTTATTTGCCTGTTATGCAAATTGGATATATTGTATTGTTAAAACATGATCTGTGATTTAATTGCCTGACTGAACTGCCCAAAAGGAGGGGCTGTGCGGCTTTTCCAAAATGTTAAAATCAAATTACGTACAATCATGATGGCTGTGTTTACAAGGTTACAATTCTGATTGTCTGAAGCCTGATACAGAAAAAAAAAATTTTTTTTAGCTCTAATACAAAATTATCCAGTGTATTTTTATTTAACCAAAAATTAACTTTCTGCCAAAGCTGCATAATTTCCGTGCAGTACTAAAAGCAATGGAGAATATCAGCTGCCGGAAAGTGACATTTATAACAATTATCGTGGCGGTCATGTGACCATCTAGCTAATCTAGTCGGCGTGATATAAGCGTTATTAAGAAGCTTTAAATGTGATTCTTTCCAGGAGGAAGAAAAAGGAGCCTCACGGACCCATTTAATACCAGTTTTAATTATGTCAATATCAACATCCTCTAAACTCTTGACCCAATATAGGGACGTCTTATCCAAACTTAACTGACCTTGTTTTGCCAACAATATTTTATAGAGTAATGAAACTGAATGGTTCCCTTCCCTGTAAAGATTAATATAGTTGCCCAATTTCCCAAATCGTTCCTCCCACTGACCTAATTTCATCTTCTTATGGATATAATGGCGTCATTGAAGATATGGAAAGAAATTGTTATTGGGTAGGCTATACTCAGTGTCAATTCTCATCCCATGTTCCCCATCCAAAGTTTGTATCACAATAATTAGACCATTATAAGCCCACCTATGAAATATCTCAGACTGAGTCCCAGGCAGAAATTCTGCGTCACCTCTAATAGGTAGAAAAGCAGATATGGGAAACTTAATCTTCAATGTTGTACAAAATTATTGCCAGGCTTTGACCACATTATATATACTAAACAATGTTTTGACAGCTTCAGGAAGTTGTGTATGTGGACTGTACAAAATAGCTTTAATATTAAATTAAATAGCTTTAATAGCCATAATTATGTTGGTCAGGTAAATAGATGACAAAAGCCAATCCACTGCATATCTTGCAAGTATTGAAATATTACAGGATCTAATATCCGGAAATGCCAGGCCACCAAATTCTGTTAGCTGGGAGAGTCTGGAAATAGATAAAATATGTATTTTCTCTTTCCAAAAAAATTTAGCACATTCCTGATTAAAAATCTTAATATCCCAGTTAAGAATAAAAAGCGGTAGGTTATTCACTAATCCATTTAATTACTAGGGGGAACCAATACCAAAGCTAGAGTCCACAGAATGGAAGGGAGGGATACACAAGACAGGCAAACCTAAACAGAAGGCACCACCGCTTGAAGAACCTTCTTCCCAAAAGAAGCCTCAGCTGAGGCAAACTTTTTTGGAAAAGTATGCAATGATTACCAGGTGGCCGCCTTGCAAATCTGTTCCATAGAAGCATAATTCTTAAAGGCCCAAGAGGAAGTGACAGCCCTAGTGGAGTGATTCCTCATTTTCTCTGAAGGCTGCTGTCCAGCTGTTTCATAAGCCAATCAAATAATACTTCTCAACTAGAAGGAGACAGTAGAAGAAGTGGACTTCTGACCTCTCCGTTTACCAGAAAAGACAACAAAAAGAGCAGAAGATTGACGAAAATCTTTCTTAGCCTGTAAATAGAACCTTAAAGCATGCACAACATCCAGATTGTGCAATAGCCTCTCCTTCTTAGAGGAAGGATTAGGAAAAAATAAAGGAACAACAATTTCTTGGTTAATATTGCGTTCCGAGACCACCTTAGATAGAAATCCTAATTTAGTACGGAGTACCACCTTATCTGCATGAAGAGTAAGATAAGGAGAATCACACTTTAGAGCCGAAAACTCAGAAACTCTACGGGAAGAGGAAATTGCCAGCAGAAACAAAACCTTCCAGGACAATAACTTGATATCAACAGAATGAATAGGCTCAAATGGAGCCTGCTGCAGAACTTTAAGAACCAGATTAAGACTCCAAGGAGAAGCAATTGACCTAAACACAGGCCTGAGTTTAACCAAAGCCTGGACAAAAGATTGAATATCTGGCAAAATTGCCAGATGCTTCTGCAGAAGAATCAACAGAGACTAAATCTGAGCCTTTTGGGTACTGACTGATAAACCCTTCTCCAGGCCCTCCTGAAGAAAGGACAGAATAGGGGAATGCTCACCTGACTCCAAGAAAAACCCCTAGATCCGCACCAATGAAGGTATTTACGCCATACTTTATAATAAATCTTGCGAGTAACAGGCTTACGAGCCTGAATCATAGTCTTAATAACTTTCACAGAAAAACCTCAGCTGGACAAGACTAAGCGTTCAATCTCCAAGCAGTCAGCTTTAGAGAGACTAAGTTCGGATGAAGGGACCCTGAAGTTGAAGATTCTTCCTCAGATAAAAATTTCCACGGGAGAAATGACGACATCCTCACTAGGTCCGCAAACCAAGTTCTGCAAGGACACGCTGGAGCTATTAGAATCACCAAAGCCTGCTCCTGTTTGATACGAGCTATCACCCAAGGAAGGAGGGCAACCGGAGGAAACAGATAAATTAGACCGAAATCCCATGGCACTGCCAGGGTGTCTACCAGAGCTGCTTGATGATCTCTTGATCTTGCTCTGTATCTTAGAAGCTTGGTGTTTACACAAGATGCCATCAGATACAGCTCCAGAACTCCCCACTTGAGGGTTAACATCGAGAAAACCTCCGGATGGAGAGCCCATTGCCCTGGATGAAACGTCTGCCTGCTCAGATAATCTGCTTCCCAGTTGTACACCCCTGGCATCACAGACAAAAGCCAGCTTTAGAGCCTTGATCCTATCCTGGATCTCCTCTATAGTAGTCTCCTCTGAAATTAGATCAGACAAACAGTCACACCAATAAGAGGCTACATCAGCAACTGTCACAATACTAGCAACTGGTTGCCACTGCAAACCCTGATGAAGAAAAATCTTTCTTAAATAACCCTCCTGTTCCTTATCCATAGGGTTTCTAAAAGAGGAACTATCCTCGAGAGGAAAAGTTCTCCTGGCTAAGGTAGATATAGCACCCTCTACTCTAGGAACAGTGCGCCACAGATGTTGCACTGAATCAGCCACAGGAAACCATTTTAAACACAGGAGATGGGTTAAAAGGAACACCCGGCTTCTTCCATTCCTGAGATATAATGTCAAACATGTGATCTGGAACAGAAAAAACCTCCACAGATTTAGGTTTGACATAAAAAACTCTATTCAGTTTATTAGCCATTTTTAGGAGCCTCTGCAACAGTTTCAGAGTCATCCAAAGTAGCTAAAACTTCCTTAAAAAGTAAAAGGAGATGCTCCAGTTTAAATCTAAAATTAGCCTCCTCAGAATCTATTGTACTAGGAACTGCGGATTTTGAATCAGTGATCTCGCCCTCAGAAGCTGCAGAGGTATGATCCTCGCTAGTTAACTGAGAAAGACTAACCAAATAAGTCTTGACGGAAGCAGAACCCATATAAATGTTCTTAGATTTCCTCTTCCCTTTACCAGAACTAGGTAAAGAACTTAGGGCTGCAGAAACTGCAGAAATCAACTGCGCAGCAAAATCTTTAGGCAAACTCTCCCAGAGACCGACTGAGAGGATCCTGTCAGGGTATCTGTGAAGTAACCTTGAATAAACTACAGATATATCATAGAATCTAATATTTCATTTTTAGCTAAAATTTAATTTGATATGAGTTGGTCTCACTATATCCCCAACCCCCTTTTTCCTGATTGCAATACATCCAAATGGGTACAAAGGGAAAACATTTGGTTCAATTAGTGAAGGCAGTTTATTTCAAAGAGATGTTCACCATATGGCTCTGTTTAAAGTTTGATTTCCTGACCTTTCCTCTATGTAATAAAAGGTTATCAGGTAATGGCCCCTGTAAATAAACAGACATGGTTTGTCTGTTGGAAAATCCCTTTGAGGCTTAAAGGGACACTGAACCCAATTTTTTTTTATCATGATTCAGATAGAGCCTGCAACTTTAAGCAACTTTCTAATTTACTCTTAGTATCAAATTCTTTTCATTCTCTTGGTATCTTCATTTGAAATGCAAGAATGTAAGTTTAGATGCCGGCCCATTTTTGGTGAATACACTGTGTTGTTCTTGCTTATTGGTGGGTAAATTCACCTACCAATAAACAAGTGCTTTCCATGGTCCTGAACCAAAAAAATAGCTTAGATGCCTTCTTTTTCAAATAAAGAAAGCAAGAGAATGAAGAAAAATTGATAATAGGAGTAAATTAGAAAGTTGTTTAAAATTGCATGCTCTACCTGAATCACAAAAGAAAAAATTTGGGTTCAGTGTCCCTTTAAGTGTATGCAAGAGTTGATTACCCCTGCCGAGTTGAATCCACAAATTCCAGATGTTACGTCTATGTGAAGATTAACTAGCAGAAACACATGTTTGAATTGTAGCTTTGAAATTCATTTTAAAGTACACCCTATGTTTAAATTTCAATAAGGTATACCCCAGTCTTGTATAAAAATGTATATCTCCATGGATCTGAGAAATGCATTTCAGGTTTGTAAACAATTAAATAAACAACTATATAACCTTATTTTAAAGATGTATGAAACAAATAACATCTTCTTGATTTTTCCAGGAGTATAGTGATACAATCAGCAAGAGATATACAAAGATGTAGGCTATATTTATATTGAAAAGGAATGAGACTCCAATAAGCATATTTTAACATAGAATTAATAATATACTCGTGATTGTACATTTTCAATGTATTAAATGGGATATATATGCTGACCAGATTTATTAATACAAGAAGTTATACGGCTAGATTTAGAGTTTTGTCTGTAAAGACCCGCGTAGCTAACGTTGCTTTTTTTTCCAGCGCACCCTTAAGACAACGCTGGTATTGAGAGTTCTCTGAAGGGCTGCGTTAGGCTCCAAAAAGGGAGCGTTGAGCCGAATTTACCGCCACTTCAACCCTCAATACCAGCGTTGCTTACGGTAGCGGTAAGCTGGAAAAACGTGCTCATGCACGATTCCCCCATAGGAAACAATGGGGCAGTTTGGGCAGAAAAAAAACCTAACACCTGCAAAAAAGCAGCGTTAAGCTCCTAACGCAGCCCCATTGTTTCCTATGGGGAAACACTTTCTAAGTCTGCACCTAACACCCTAACATGAACCCCGAGTCTAAACACCCCTAACCTTACACTTATTAACCTCTAATCTGCCGCCCCCGCTATCGCTGAGACCTGCATTTTATTATTAACCCTAATCTGCCACTCCGGACACCGCCGCAACCTACATTATCCCTATGTACCCCTAATCTGCTGCCCCCAACATCGCCGACACCTATATTATATTTATTAACCCCTAATCTGCCGCACCCAACGCCGCCGCTACCTTACCTACACTTATTAACCCCCTCACCGCCACTATAATAAATGTATTAACCCCTAAACCGCTGCACTCCCGTCTCACAAACACTATAATAAATAGTATTAACCCCTAATCTGCCCTCCCTAACATCGCCGCCACCTAACTTCAAGTATTAACCCCTAATCTGCCGACCGGACCTCGCCGCTACTCTAATAAATGTATTAACCCCTAAAGCTAAGTCTAACCCTAACCCTAACACCCCCCTAAGTTAAATATAATTTTAATCTAACGAAATAAATTAACTCTTATTAACTAAAGTATTCCTATTTAAAACTAAATACTTACCTGTAAAATAAACCCTAATATAGCTACAATATAACTAATAGTTACATTGTAGCCATTTTAGGATTTATATTTATTTTACAGGCAACTTTGTATTTATTTTAACTAGGTACAATAGCTATTAAATAGTTATTTACTATTTAATAGCTACCTAGTTAAAATAATTACAAAATTACCTGTAAAATAAATCCTAACCTAAGTTACAATTAAACCTAACACTACACTATCAATAAATTAATTAAATAAATTACCTACAATTAAATAAACTAAACTAAATTACAAAAACAAACAAACACTAAATTACAAAAAATAAAGAAAGATTACAACAATTTTAAGATAATTAAACCTACTCTAAGCCCCCTAATAAAATAACAAAGCACCCCAAAATAAAAAAACTTTCCCTACCCTAATCTAAATTACAAAAGTTAACAGCTCTATTACCAGCCCTTAAAAGGGCTTTTTGCGGGGCATGCCCCAAAGTAATCAGCTCTTTTGCCTATAAAAAAACCCACAATACCACCCCCAACATTACAACGCACCACCCACATACCCCTACGCTAACCCAAACCCCCCTTAAATAAACCTAACACTACCCCCCTGAAGATCTCCCTACCTTGAGTCGTCTTCACCCAACCGGGCCGAAGTCTTCATCCGATGGACCAGAAGAGGACATCCAGACCGGCAGAAGTCTTCATCCTATCCGGGCAGAAGAGGATATCCGGACCGTCAGACATCTTCACCCAAGCGGCATCTTCTATCTTCATCCATCCGACGAGGAGCGGCTCCACCTTCAAGACCTCCGGCACGGAACATCCTTCCTGCACGATGACTAGACGATGAATGAAGGTTCCTTTAAGTGACGTCATCCAAGATGGCGTCCCTCGAATTCTGATTGGCTGATAGGATTCTATCAGCCAGTTGGAATTAAGGTAGGAAAAATCTGATCAGCCAATCAGATTCAAGTTCAAGCCGATTGGCTGATCCAATCAGCCAATCAGATTGAGCTCACATTCTATTGGCTGATCGGAACAGCCAATAGAATGCGAGCTCAATCTGATTGGCTTAAAAAATTTATTAGAGTGGCAGTGATGTGGGGGGACCTCGGTTTAGGGGTACATAGGTAGTTTATGGGTGTTAGTGTACTTTAGAGCACAGTAGTTAAGAGCTTTATAAACCACCGTTAGCCCAGAAAGCTCTTAACTACTGACTTTTTTCTGCGGCTGGACTCTTGTCGGTAGAGGGTGTACCGCTCACTTCAGCCAAGACTCGTAATACCAGCGTTAGGAAGATCCCATTGTAAAGATAGGATACGCAATTGGCGTAAGGGGATCTGCGGTATGGAAAAGTCGCGGCTTGGAAGTAAGCGTTAGACCCTTTCCTGGCTCACTCTAAATACCAGCGGGCGGCCAAAAGCAGCGTTAGGAGCCCTTAACGCTGCTTTTGACGGCTAACGCCAAACTCTAAATCTAGGCAATAGTATATTAAATAAACATTTTAAAGGTTAGATAGTAAGCTGTTAGCAGTATTGATGGTGAAACTGCATTTCTGGTCATATGCTACCCCCTAGTGGATTAAAACTGGTATGACTGCCAAACGAATTGACTCTAGCCATATGTTCCCAGCAAGCCAATCAAATGTTTCAGCTCAAAGGGCCTATCAAAAACACAAGCTCCGAGGGCCAATGGAAAGACAAGCATCCATTAAGGGCGTATCCAACATTCACCAATGATTACAAAAAAGAGAGGAGCCTATCACTTGAAAAGCTCATGCATAGGAGAAAGAAGAGGTCTTTTGTTTGCTAAAATTTTTACTGATAACGTTTTACTGAAAGTTACTGATAACTTTGCTGCCATTTTGGAACACAGTCACTATAAGCGAAATTGGGCTACCTTTCTTATCCTTATTACAAAAATATCTCTCTTATTTTATGAGGTGAAATTGGACTTATCGGAGAAAGCTGAAACACTCAATTGGTTTCATGTGTTGACGTATGACTGTTCTATATTTTTAATATCTTAAACAAAGGTAATGGTAATCTAAGGCTATAGTTAAATTGCAGCTAGTAATTTAAAAAGCATATTTTGTGTTTTAAGTTATATCCACAGCCCTGTGTAAATTTGAACCAGTCATATTCAGTGTTAAATAATTTATTTGCTAGACAGGGTTTTACACTCCAGATTTATAAGTCAGTCATTATAGTGAACTCTTTCAGAACTGTACATAAACTGGTTATTGTGATTAAATCCCTGGTTGTTATTAATTAAGCATAGTAAGTTGGTAATCCATATTGTGCATTGAACTAGAGTTATTGGTTAATAACAGAAGATTCTGGTATTTTATTGTGGTATCTTAATGCGAATATTGTGAGTAAAGTTAATTTTAAGGGTATATCTTTTATAATCTTTGTAAGGAATATTACAACAGCATAAGTGTATGGTTGATTCATAATCTAGTTTATATAAATATAATTCAATGTGTTTATAAATATTAACTAATCTAAAGAATTTCGGAATAAATATTGAAATAATTATTTTGTATATACATTTTAATTGGGGTTTTATTTTAAAGAATAATATTAAATAAATTGTATAATAATCCTGCTATATACTGACAACCCGCAGGGCACTGCATGTGAATCTGTCAAAGACTGGGACATGTTAACAGAAGGCTGAGACACCCCCTGAACAGCATTATCCTGAGAAAAAAGAAGGCTCAGATAAGGAATCCTTATCCTTAGATAATAAAACCTTATTAAGGCAAGGGGAACACATTTGCACAGGAGGTATAAACTGGGCATCTGCACAATAAAGACATTTATCAAATGACAGAGAAAGTTTGGGATCGGCTTAAATTAAATAGCCCCTTATTTCCCTTGTACTCTAATTTCAATACAAAAAAAATAGAATAAAATTCTAAGCATAGATAAATAATTATTAAAACCGGCACCTCTACACCCCAGCCAAACATCAGAGAGAAGCGACAGGCAGGAAAAACAATCTAATGCTAGAAAATCCAGTCTGTCTCCTTGAAAATCCGACTTCTAAACAGCTGGCTAGAAACAAACTGTTCAGCACTCAAGAAGTAACAGAGTGGTCACATGATCGCAAATTCAAAAGTAAAGTGCAGTCCAACAACTCTCTTAAAGAGATATTCCCTAAACTAAATAAAAGGTAAACAAATCCCCATAGCCAAAATCAAAAAAGTCTTCACATGACAGAACAGTGCCCTGAACTGCTGCCCAATAATTCCCCAACCTATAAAAGGGATATTCAGTCCCATAAGGATCCACCTTGTTCACTAAGTATCCTTTTTTTTCTTCTCCTTTTTTTTTTTTTTAAACAAGGAACTCCTAAATGCTGTGGATCTGCTGTAGGGCAGGTACAGCAAACAGGTGTGACAGAATGCTCACTGACATAGACCTGTAGAAAAAACAGCGTAACCAACCCTGGTTTTCTATATAGTGGTAGCAAAAATTATGGAAGGTAAGTAAAGACCACCTTGCCATCTTCCAACTGCTAAAACCCACCATTACTCTTACTAAAGAGAATTACATGGACACAGCATAACCCCAATCCTTGCTTGCAGGGAAAAGTACCCATTAAATAATTAACAACTTGATTTCTTCAGATACCTTCTTCGCACATTACCTACAATGTTACACAGGCAAATAATGACAGGGTATTGTGGGTAGTGGGAGGATACTTGAAGCTTTGATAGGGTGTTCTTTTCCTCCACCTGGTGGCCAGGAGTTGAATTCCTACTAAAATTGAATGGATTTGTGAAGAAATATATATACAGTCGTATGCAAAAGTTTAGGCACCCCTGACATGATTTCTATGATTTTCATTTATAAATAATTTGGTGTTTGGATCAGCAATTTCATTTTGATCTATCAAATAACTGAAGGACACAGTAATATTTCAGTAGTGAAATAAGGTTTATTGGATTAATGGAAAATGTGCAATTTGCATCAAAATGAAATTAGACAGGTGCATAAATTTGGGCACCCCAACAGAAATATTGCATCAATATTTAGTAGAGCTTCCTTTAGCATAAATAACAGCCACTAAACGCTTCCTATAGCCTGTAATGAGTGTCTGGATTCTGGATGAAGATATTCAGGACCATTCCTCCTTTCAAAACATCTCCAGTTCAGTTTGGTTTCATGGTTGCCGAGCATGGTCAGCCTGCTTCAAATCACCCCACAGATTTTCAATGATATTCAGGTCTGGGGACTGTGATGGCCATTCCAGAACATTGCACTTGTTCCACTGCATAAATGCCAGAGTAGATTTTGAGCAGTGTTTTGGGTCGTTCTCTTGTTGAAATATACAGCCCCGGCGTAACTTCAACTTTGTGACTGATTCCTCAACATTATTCTCAAGTATCTGCTGATATTGAGTGGAATCCATGGGACCCTCAACTTTAACAAGATTCCCAATACCGGCACTGGCCACACAGCCCCACAGCATGATGGAACATCCACCAAATTTTACTATGGGTAGCAAGTGTTTGTCTTGGAACGCTGTGTTCTTTTGCCATCATGCATAACGCCCCTTGTCATGATCAAATAACTCAATCTTTGTTTCATCAGTCCACAGCACCTTCTTCCAAAATGAAGCTGGCTTGTCCAAATGTGCATTTGCATACCTCAAGCGACTCTGTTTGTGGCGTGTGTGCAGAAAAGGCTTCTTCCGCATCACTCTCCCATACAGTGTCTCCTTGTGCAAAGTGCGCTGAATTGAACGATGCACAGTGACACCATCTGCAGCAAAATTATGTTGTAGGTCTTTGGAGGTGGTCTGTGGGCTGTTTTCGACCGTTCTCACCATCCTTTGCTTTTGCCTCTCCGATATTTTACTTGGCCTGCCACTTCTAGCCTTAACAAGAACTGTGCCTGTGGTCTTCTATTTCCTCATTATGTTCCTCACAGTGGACACTGATAGCTTAAATCTCTGTGATAGCTTTTTGTAGCGTTCCTCTAAACCATAATGTTGAACAATCTTTGTTTTCAGGTCATTTGAGAGTTGTTTTGAGGCCCCCGTGTTGCCACTCTTCAGAAGAGAGTGAAAGGGAACAACAACTTGCAATTGGCCACCTTAAAGGGACACTGAACCCAATTTTTTTCTTTCATGATTCAGATAGAGCATGCAATTTTAAGCAACTTTCTAATTTACTCCTATTATCAATTTTTCTTCATTCTCTTGCTATCGTTATTTGAAAAGCAAGAATGTAAGTTTAGAAGCCGGCCCATTTTTGGTTCACAACCTGGGTTGTCCTTGCTGATTGGACAGCACCAAGAAAAAAGTGCTGTCCCTGGTCTCAACTTAAAATTGGCTGTCTCCTTAGCTTAGATGCCTTCTTTTTCAAATAAAGAAAGCAAGAGAACGAATAAAAATTGATAATGGCAGTAAATTAGAAAGTTGCTTAAAATTGCATGATCTATATGAATCATGAAAGAAAAAATGTGGGTTTAGTGTCCCTTTAAATACCTTTTCTCATGATTGGATGCACCTGTCTATGAAGTTCAAGGCTTAATGAGCTCACCAAACCAATTGTGTGTTCCAATTAATCAGTGCTAGGTAGTTACAGGTATTCATATCAACAAAATGACAAGAGTGCCCAAATGTATGCACCTGTCTAATTTTGTTTTGATGCATATTGCACATTTTCTGTTAATCCAATAAACCTCATTTCACTACTGAAATATTACTGTGTACTTCAGTTATTTGATAGATCAAAATGAAATTGCTGATCTAAACACCCAATTATTTATAAATGAAAATCATGGAAATTGTCAGGGGTGCCTAAACTTTTGCATACAACTGTATATGTGTGGGTTTATCATTGAAAAATTACCGACAGTAGTGCTTAAATGTGAGCATTATCTAAAAACTCAAAAAAAGCTAGGCATATGGGTTGAAATAGCCCAAAAGTTAAAGGGTTAAGGTATGACGGAATGTTTGTCAATACATTATCTAAAAGGACATATTAGTACTATAAGTAAATACCCCTACAATGAGGCTAAACATGTAGTTAATGGGATACTAAACCCAAGTTTTTTTATTTCATGATTCAATTTTTCCTAGTTCTTTTGCAAACTTTATTTGAGAAAGCAGGAATCTAAGCTAAGAAGCTGGTCCATTTTTGGTTCAGAACACTGGATAGCGCTTACTGATTGATGGCTACATTTAGCCACCAATTAGCAAGCGCAATCTAGGTGCTAAACCAATAATGGGCCGGCTCTGAAGGTAACATTCTTGCTTTTCAAATAAAGATAGCAAGAGAACGAAAAAAATTGATAATAGGAGTAAATTAGAAAGTTGCTTTAAACTGCATGCTCTAAAGTAGTAATGCACTTCAGCTCTAGAGCTAAACAATGTTGGTAACTAGCCTGTATGCACATCTACCTATTATCTTTGGCTATCTGGCTGTGTTCAACTACAGATAATTAGTGCATTCTGGCTCCAGAGCTGACTTTGCAGGTGTTAAACATATTTATGCAAGCAATAGTATGAAAACACATATAACACTTACCTTTTTTTACTATGCTATGTTGCTTCAAGAATGTAAAGAGTTTTATCAGATTTCTTATCCAGTTGTACAATGTGCTTTTCTCATATTTAGCCAGAAGATGGCAGCATAAGACCTAAGTTGCTTGTTTGCTTTGACAGCAGTAAAGTGCTGTATTTATTATTCAGCTTTTAAATAGACATTGTATTAAAGCATTTCCCATCATGTCTAAGACAGAGGAGTGTTTACACATGTCAAAAATATTAATGGAATTTGTGACTAATATTTCTGTGTTGTTTTTGTACATGAGAAATTAAAGTATAGGTCAACAGGCTAATACTGATGTCAGGTTCCAGAAAATAAAACAAGAAAAGTATACCCTCAGTAGTAAGAAGCTATAACTGGTAGCCAAGTTCTAAGACTTCAGGCAAAAGTACAAGATTGTCAGGCATGGATAGTCAATATACAGGCCGAGGTCAGGTTCCAAAACTTTAGGAAAAAGTATACTGTCAACAGGCAAAAGAATGGGCAAAATCAGTCTCAGACCAGGTTCCTGGAAAGAAACAAGCACCGTCTAAAAGGTAAAGAACCATAAATAGACATTGGATATGTGTTAGAAGAATATAAACCTAAAGGTGGATACCACATACAGCTGAGTTCTTTATGACATAACCCACATTTTTTTGTGTAAAATATATATGTATCTATACTTATATATTGGTAAAGCCTTTCATGCTGCAAAATCTTGCCGAGGCGGGTGTCCTAGCAGATCCCAGCCGATGCTGCCTGGCAAGGAGAGGGCGAGAAACCTTCAAGGCCAGGATCGAGCTCAGAGCTCCGTCGTCCTGCTGCCTCTCGGTCGCCTCACACACCGGAAGTCATGATTTAACTTTTCCTTATTTAGGGCACTAATTTATTGCACGTCTGTAAACAGGCAAGTTCATCCATTTACGGGCGCGTCATAAATAACCAGCCATTACAAGTGGCTGGTTATTGCTACCGCAAGCTCGTGGGAGCAATACGAGCTCTGAAAATTAACCAGAGATCATATATCTGGTTAATTTTCCAAAAGTGCCACAATTGTTTGTTTTTTTAATTATTATTAAAAAAAGTAGCATTTTTTTAAAATGAAAAATAACTGTTGGTGGGTGTGTTAATTAATGTTGGCGGTGTGGGGTGTTAGAAAAAAAAAAAAAACGCACTGAAAAGTCCCTTTACATTGCGTTCTATGGGAACTGTGTGTGTAATAATATGTATATACTCATAAAAACACATCAATATATATGTATATATTGATATACATATATATTTAAATCTGCTGCCCATCACTGTGACTTAACCCCTGCGCTGCACTTGGTTCTTTGCCGTGTCTCAAAGCATGAGAATGAGGCTCCCATTGGAACCTATGGAAGTGCGCTCATGAGCAAAGCACTACTTTCGTAATCTGGCCCATAATGGTCTAATATCACAGCTGTTAACAATCCTTTACTATTGATGACATTATAAAATACAACAATCACATTGCCAAATCAGTCACTTACAAAACTGATCATGCTACGCTTTACGATTTGGTCTTAGTGTGGAGAATAATAAGTCTATAGTCTGTGAGAGGGTGAGACGTGGTCGAATGAGAGGCTTGAGGCTGGTGCTGACAGTGAGAGTGGCAGTGCCTGTGAGACGGGTGCACCCAGTCCACAGAGTCAGAGGAGTGAGTGTGGTGGAGTTGTTTAATTGCCAGTAAAAGGGATGGGTTGGTTAGTGCTAGTGTGTGGCAGAGGCTGAGCTGCAGAGGGTGAGAGGTGTGTAATCCAGTGAGTTCAGGTGTGATAGAGGTTTATGCCCATGAAATGTGATCCATCCTGGAGAAATCAGGCTCATACTGTGCTCATACTGTGTCAGAACATTCTGCTTCAGGGGCTAAAGATTGTGGAATTAAAATATATGGCCTTAGATGTCTAAGGGCCCCATGATCAAAACTTTGTTGATGTTAAAGATGTTAAAACCCTTCCCGAAACTCACAGGGGTTGCTGTCATGGAATTATCTAGAAAAGAGACTGATCCTGCATGATGCGAGATGTCTCCCAAAGAATGTAATGAAGCTCACTGGAAAGGGAAACTTCGCCTCTTTTTTCATATATATGTTTTTCTATTATTGTATTTCTTTTTTACACAATCTTATAGTTTTCTAGAAAAACAGCGAGTTCTGCAGGGGGAAAATGTTTAGAGAATTTGCTAGACCTGGAGCAGAAATTTCAGCTACACCCCTATTCAGCTCTCTAGCAGAGGTGGGGAAACTCATTTTACTATAAGGAAAACTGTATGCTTTGAATTTTGTATTATAAATTCAAATTTCACAGTGAATTTTTGTAATGTAGTTTTATTAGGTTTTCTACTATGCGCCTTAAACAGGTTTTCCTGCAAAATTTCAATACACATTTAAATTTTTCCATAAAATACAATTTATGCAGAACAAGTTAGTTACAATTTTTAATGCATTAAACAATCCAATTTATACTGAATATTTTTATTTCAATATTTAATTTATTCATTTTATACCATTTTTAAAATATGATTTTTGTGAACCCTATTATAAAGTATGCATTGTGTTCACATACTTCAAAGCAGGGAACACCCCCTTTGCAAGATGCACTGTTCTGAAGGTAAAAAAATGCTTTAAAGGGACATAAAACCTCAAATTTCTCTTTCATGATTCAGATAGAGCATACCATTTTAAACAATTTTCCAATTTACTTTTATTATCAATTTTCCCCCCAATTTTTTGTTATCCTTTGTTGAAAAGCAGGAAAGTAAGCTCAGGAGTGTGCACGTGTCTGCAGTACTATATTTCAGCAGTTTTTCAACAATATTATAAATTAGCAAGAGCACTAGATGGCAGCAGTTTTATAACAATGTTATACATTAGCAAGAGCAATAGATGGCAGCAGTTTTATAACAATGTTATACATTAGCAAGAGCACTAGATGACAGCAGTTTTATAACAATGTTATACATTAGCAAGAGCACTAGATGGCAGCAGTTTTATAACAATGTTATACATTAGCAAGAACACTAGATGGCAGCAGCTTGATAACAATGTTATACATTAGCAAGAGCACTAGATGGTAGCAGTTTTATAACAATATTATACATTAGCAAGAGCACTAGATGGCAGCAGTTTTATAACAATGTTATACATTAGCAAGAGCACTAGATGGCAGCAGTTTTATAACAATGTTATACATTAGCAAGAACACTAGATGGCAGCAGTTTTATAACAATGTTATACATTAGCAAGAGCACTAGATGGCAGCAGTTTTATAACAATGTTATACATTAGCAAGAGCACTAGATGGCAGCAGTTTTATAACAAAGTTATACATTAGCAAGAACACTAGATGGCAGCAGCTTATAACAATGTTATACATTAGCAAGAGCACTTGATGGCAGCAGTTTTATAACAATATTATACATTAGCAAGAGCACTAGATGGCAGCAGTTTTATAACAATGTTATACATTAGCAAGAGCACTAGATGGCAGCAGCTTTATAACAATGTTATTCATTAGCAAGAGCACTAGATGGCAGCAGTTTTATAACAATATTATACATTAGCAAGAGCACTAGATGGCAGCAGTTTTATAACAATGTTATACATTAGCAAGAGCACTAGATGGCAGCAGTTTTATAGCAATGTTATACATTAGCAAGAGCACTAGATGGCAGCAGTTTTATAACAATGTTATACATTAGCACGAGCACTAGATGGCAGCAGTTTTATAACAATGTTATAAATTAGCAAGAGCACTAGATGGCAGCAGTTTTATAACAATGTTATACATTAGCAAGAACACTAGATGGCAGCAGTTTTATAACAATGTTATACATTAGCAAGAGCACTAGATGGCAGCAGTTTTATAACAATGTTATACATTAGCAAGAACACTAGATGGCAGCAGTTTTATAACAATGTTATACATTAGCAAGAGCACTAGATGGCAGCAGTTTTATAACAATGTTATACATTAGCAAGAGCACTAGATGGCAGCAGTTTTATAACAATGTTATACATTAGCAAGAGCACTAGATGGCAGCAGTTTTATAACAATGTTATACATTAGCAAGAGCACTAGATGGCAGCAGTTTTATAACAATGTTATACATTAGCAAGAGCACTAGATGGCAGCAGCTTTATAACAATGTTATACATTAGCAAGAGCACTAGATGGCAGCAGTTTTATAACAATATTATACATTAGCAAGAGCACTAGATGGCAGCAGTTTTATAACAATGTTATACATTAGCAAGAGCACTAGATGGCAGCAGTTTTATAACAATGTTATACATTAGCAAGAACACTAGATGGCAGCAGTTTTATAACAATGTTATACATTAGCAAGAGCACTAGATGGCAGCAGCTTTATAACAATGTTATACATTAGCAAGAGCACTAGATGGCAGCAGTTTTATAACAATATTATACATTAGCAAGAGCACTAGATGGCAGCAGTTTTATAACAATGTTATACATTAGCAAGAGCACTAGATGGCAGCAGTTTTATAGCAATGTTATACATTAGCAAGAGCACTAGATGGCAGCAGTTTTATAACAATGTTATACATTAGCACGAGCACTAGATGGCAGCAGTTTTATAACAATGTTATAAATTAGCAAGAGCACTAGATGGCAGCAGTTTTATAACAATGTTATACATTAGCAAGAACACTAGATGGCAGCAGTTTTATAACAATGTTATACATTAGCAAGAGCACTAGATGGCAGCAGTTTTATAACAATGTTATACATTAGCAAGAACACTAGATGGCAGCAGTTTTATAACAATGTTATACATTAGCAAGAGCACTAGATGGCAGCAGTTTTATAACAATGTTATACATTAGCAAGAACACTAGATGGCAGCAGTTTTATAACAATGTTATACATTAGCAAGAGCACTAGATGGCAGCAGTTTTATAACAATGTTATACATTAGCAAGAGCACTAGATGGCAGCAGTTTTATAACAATGTTATACATTAGCAAGAGCACTAGATGGCAGCAGCTTTATAACAATGTTATACATTAGCAAGAGCACTAGATGGCAGCAGTTTTATAACTATATTATACATTAGCAAGAGCACTAGATGGCAGCAGTTTTATAACAATGTTATACATTAGCAAGAGCACTAGATGGCAGCAGTTTTATAACAATGTTATACATTAGCAAGAACACTAGATGGCAGCAGTTTTATAACAATGTTATACATTAGCAAGAGCACTAGATGGCAGCAGTTTTATAACAATGTTATACATTAGCAAGAACACTAGATGGCAGCAGTTTTATAACAATGTTATACATTAGCAAGAGCACTAGATGGCAGCAGTTTTATAACAATGTTATACATTAGCAAGAACACTAGATGGCAGCAGTTTTATAACAATGTTATACATTAGCAAGAACACTAGATGGCAGCAGTTTTATAATAATGTTATACATTAGCAAGAGCACTAGATGGCAGCAGTTTTATAACAATGTTATACATTAGCAAGAGCACTAGATGGCAGCAGTTTTATAACAATGTTATACATTAGCAAGAGCACTAGATGGCAGCAGTTTTATAACAATATTATACATTAGCAAGAGCACTAGATGTCAGCACTATTTCTGCACTACAATTATGATTTACGCTGTGCATATTTAATTTGATTTATTTCTGTGTAAATTACATACACATTTTACATTTTTGTTAAAATACGATTTTTGGTGAAGAATTTCGTTATGATTTTTGATGCACCTTAACGATACAATCTTTCCCTGCTTATTTTTGTTTGAATGGTGCAAATAATTGTTTTTTATCACTTATGGTATATTCTTACAAAAGGATCTTTATTTTCTTTGAATACACTGGCTAACATGGTACTGCCCCTTTTTGCTTAGATTAAAGTAATCAAATTCTGTATAAATGATTAAAAACATCACAATGCAATTTTACCTTGTAATGCCAATTTTATTTGATTGAATTGAATGGACCCTTTACTGTTGCGTCCTTCTGTCCTCAGGTTACACAGTCTATAGATGCAGGGCTTGGTTACCTTCAAATAACTTATAAATTACTTACGGCTAGATTTGGAGTTTGGTGGTAGATGGGTTGCTAACGCCACGCGTGTTTTATGTCTAACGCACGGCATTGTTTGACTCCGGTATTTAGAGTTCAAAAAAGACCATCTAACGATGCTCCTAACGCGTGTATGTCACACGCGGAATCCTGCCCGCGTTAGACAGTCTCCCATAGAGATCAATGGGAAAGCAAAAAAATAGCTTTTTTCACCTAACACTCGATCTCGCGAGAATACGCACAGCTCGGTCATATGACGCATACCACATCATGCACAACAATAACACGCCGCAAATGTCACAACAACAATCAATCAACAATGCACACAAGCATTACACATTCACAAGCGGGGGGATTTTTAATAAAATTTAATACGGGGAATACGCATATACTTTAAGATGCGGAAATTCGCAAAATAACAAGGAATAAAAAATATAGACATACACTAGAAAAATAATCGCATTCAATATCACTATATATTAGGACAAACATACATATACAACACTTCACTAATACCACACCATTGCAAATTCACATTTAAAAAGAATACTATTGGACAATGTTAGAGAAAACGACCACTATGACATCATCGCATTCTACACATTCCACAAATACTAACTCCAAATGAGCATGCGCAAATTCACACAACTAATACACATTGCACTAATATTAATTGCTAATAAAGCACACCTGAACACAATTTACAACGGAAATTGGTACATCATTAAACATTTACACAGGGTATATAAGCTCCACACAAGCAGGGCTTCTTTGACTGTGTTGCTGGTGGGTCTTTGGAGATTGGAGGTTTAAGATTAGAGAGTTGGTGCATTATTGTGAGTGAGTTAGTGTTAGCGTGAGAGAGTCAGTTGTTAGTGTTATCGTGAGTGAGTTAGTGGGAGTTAGTGGGAGTGGGAGAGAGTCTGTTAGTGGGAGCGTGAGTGAGTTAGTGGGAGTGGGAGTTGTTAGTGAGAGTTGTTAGTGGGAGCGTGAGTTAGTGGTAGTTAGTGAGAGTTAGTGGGAGTGTTTGTTAGTGAGAATTAGTAGTAGTGTGTTAGTGAGAATTAGTAGTAGTGTGAGTTAGCGAGCGAGTGATTTTTCTGTACACGTAACACATTTACACGCAAACACATTCAATACATACATACACTTATCAATAACACTACATACACTCCATACCCCCTACCCCCTCATACTACACTCCATACCCCATTCCCTGTAGTCCCATTCCCTTTCATCCCATTTACTCTTATCCCATACCCCATACCCATCCCATACCCATCCCCTAGTTACATTTAGTTTACATATCCTCCTTTTAGTCTTCTTCTTCTTTTGGTTTATTTAAATACTCCTTACCCTCTTTGTTTTTTTTACATCCCTCTCACACTTTAAGCACTTTTTTTGTCTTTTTAGTTCTTTATTTTGACCCCCTTTCATTTCATCACACTCACTTTTTGTTTGATTATTTGGGGTTTAGTTTAGGGAACAGATGGAGGCCAGGCAGGGGAGAGGTAGAGGGGGGAGGAGAGGGAGGGGGAGAGCAACAGGGCAGGAAGGGGGGCAGGAAGCGGGGGTGGAAGCGGTGGGTGGACCCAGCCACTTGGTTCAAGATGAACAAGTGGCTGGGCCCAGTGGCGGACAGAGTAGGGCTTCACAGTCCGGGAAACAGAGGGCATCGTCACAGGGGAAGGCCAAGGCGACTAGGGAGGCAAGGTTTTCGATGGAGGAGAAGGAGGCCCTCGTAGAGGCCTATATGGCCAGGTATAGGAGGCTGCAGCACCAGAAGACTACCCCGACTGACAAGAGGAGGCTCTGGAATGAGATAAGAAATGCAGTCAATGCAGTGGGTGGCCGGAACAGAGATCTGGATTCGATAAAACATCGCTACCGGGACTGTAAGATGGATCTCAAGAAAAAGTTAAGCCTGGAGGCCCAACATGCCGCAGGAACCGGTGGCGGACCTGCCCTGGAAATAGAGTACTGCCGATGGGAGGAAATGTTGCGGCCCAGCATCTCCGAAGTGGAAATAGTCAGTATCGGAGGAATTGATACCGGGAACCTGCCACTCTCATCTGACGGTAAGCTCATTGAACAATAAATTCACATACGAATGTATTTCAAGGGACACTATACGCAAACATTTACTTTCATGATTGATGTAGCGAATACAATTTGACAAAACATTCAAATGTACTTATATTACCTAATTTGAATCATTCTTGAGATATATTTTAATGAAGAAATAGCCATGCACACGGTGAAACAATCACAGGAGGCAGCTATATTCAGCTAACAATAAGCATCTTATAAGCATATTTAGATATGCTTTTCAGCAAAGAATATCCAGAGAATGAAGCTAATTAGATAAGAAAAGTACATTAGAAAGTTGATAATAAATGTATGCTTCTAAATCATGAAAGATAAAACATTGGGTTTCATGTCCCTTTAAGGATCAGATTAATGCTATAACGTTGTTTACACGCATTCAATTACTTTGCGGTTACATCAGTATCTAGGCTATAGGTTAGGTGTGCATTTAAACAGACTGAAAACAAACGCGAAAACATTCAGATTGACCAGAGATATCACAAACACGGTTTAGAAAATGCGGAAATCGTATTGATTGTTTATTAGATTTCAAAGTGGATGAATGATTCTGCATTTGTAATTGTATCGTAAGCTAAGTCATTTAAAGCTTGATTTGCAAATATGCTAATATATACATTTTTTTTTTTTTTTTAAATATACAGAGTCTGGGGAGGAGGCAGCACAAGAAACACAGCCTCATCCATCTCCCCGGGATGAGAGTGGTGGGGAGGAATTTCCACTTCGGAGGGAAGAGGCCCCCCATGACGAAGAGCGCACGGAAGCTGATGAAGAGGCCCCAGAAGCAGAGGAGGAGCCCGCGGAACCAGAGGACCCTCAAGGACCCGCACACCGCCGTGCACGGGCACCCCGCCGTGCACGGGTACCCCGCCAAGCACAACAAGAGGAAATAGCAGAGGTGCGGGTTCTACTGGACTACATAGACCAGATGCGTAACTCCCGGATACAAAATATCGAAGGCCGAACTCGAATTCTTGATGGACAAAATCAAATAATTGAAGGCCAAACCAAATAATAAACATATTTAGTAGAATTGAACAAGGCCAAAACAGAATCATTAATCTGCACCAAGAGATGTTCAATTTTTTCCGGGAGGCGCATGCTGGTCTACCTCCTGGTCCGCCTCCTGCTGCTGGGCCTCCTGCTGCTGGGCCTCTTGCTGCTGGGCCTCCTGCTGCTGGGCCATCTCCTCCTGCCGGCCCATCTACTCCTCTTCAGCCATCTCCTCCTCTTCAGCCATCTCCTCCTCTTCAGCCATCTCCTCCTCTTCAGCCATCTTCTCCTCCTCAACCATCTTCTCCTCCTCAGCCATCTTCTCCTCCTCAGCCATCTTCTCCTCCTCAGCCATCTTCTCCTCCTCACCTTGGTCGTCCCAGTACTCTTCCTTCCACTCTTCCCACAACATCTCCAAGGAGAACTCTTCGGAGTCGGCAGTTGCCCCTCCCAGAGCCTCAGCCCTGTGGGAAGAGGGGAAGGAAGAGGAAGTAAGTATTTATTTTCATCTTTAATGTTTTTTTTTATTTAATGTGTAATGGATAGGTATGTGATGATGTGGTTTTCATACACTTGTGGACCACACTCTGTATATAATCTACTTCTATGGGACCGGGTCCATGGAGGCAGATTATTTGCAGAGTGTGGGTTATAAGTGTGTGAAAACCACATCATCACATACCTATCCTTGTTCATGATATTGATTGGTTTCTGTGATGTGATGTCCAAACTGTTTCCCGAATCGCAAACAAAATTACCATTACAATTATCCATGATGGCATATTACTGTTTGAATGCCAATAACGCAGCTTAAAGGGACAGTCAGAAAATTATTGATTACAAAGAAAACTGTTATCAAGTTGGAAACAACAAAACATGGAGAAATACGTGTGACTTATGTGCTTAACCTTGTATCTATGACTAGGAAAAATGACCACTTATTTGTTGTTCTGACATAACAACATTTTAGATATCAATGATCAATACATGGTAAATAATATGCTGTATGAGCACAAGGTTTTACATATACAAATGCTATCCAAATGCCCTCTAGTGGTCAAATTGTATAATGATTACATGCACTCTTCAAGCTCGAAGAAATGAGCACACGAACCTCATAGGTTTAGCTAGCAAATTTAAATAAACACAGACAAATGATTAATTGGTGAGAAACATTTGATATCATTGATATTACAAAATTGACTTTTAGAATAATGAAAAACATTATTTGTTTTCTAAACTGTCCCTTTAACAAAATTACATATGCTAACACATATTTGAAGCTTGTTGGTATATCTACATGTACTTGTTAAAAAAATAAATATTGAAATCAGATTTATATTGACGTGTTAAATAAAGTCTATTTTCTTAAAGAGACATTATTGTGTTAATTTTTTTTTTGAAAGACATTTGTTTTAACAATGAATATGGTTTAAAGTCCTTTTAGGAGTGGGGGGTGAAAATATGCTAACAATAATATATTTGAAGATTAAACAATGTGGAACTCATACATGATACAAAAATCAACATTTGCATTAAAGGGACAGTATACTATATTTTTAACAGAACTGTATGTAATAGACACTACTACAAACAACAAGATTAACATATACTGATATCAATATTACAAAGCTTCAAACACTTTCAAAGAAAATCGGGTTAGCTCTATTGAAAATATAGATGAACCCCCATTACAACCGTAAAACAAGACAAAACACCATCATACACAAAACAGGAGAAAGCTGGAGATGTTACTCACATGAAACTTAGAGGCTTGGCGAGGAGTCTGATAATTAATTACATTTTATTTGAACAGAAGCAAAATGAAACGTGTATTTGTTAAACAATGGACTATCTAACTAGAGACCAAATTAAAAGATTTCATTTATAATGTGAGTGTCTAATGAACCTTTAATAAAATATACAACGAAATTACATTTAGAAGAAGTCGGCATCATATATTTAGCATATGATAAAGCTAAATGCATATTGATTACTTTATTCTAACACAATAGCACATATTTATTAATTAGATATCTTTAACATTAAACACAACAGTAATTTTTCTGAAAAAGGAACATATTTTTGACAAACATATTAAACAACATGGACTATAGAGATTTGCACTTGCCTCGAAATATCATATGCATGAAAACATTTTGCTTTCGTTCGTTTATTCAACCAGACATCCAGCAAAAGAGAATGTGGTGGTCTTTATCTGCTACGGGTCAACAATGTAACATGATGCAAATAATACATATTCGCAAGGTTTTTAAAATTGGCTGCAGTCACAAACGTGTTTAACGTGCACAAACAAATATTGCGGGACTACGTAATTCAATCAGACATTTTTTTACCTTTGCATGTGACGTCTTAACATGGCGCTTCCTTGATCACGTAAGAACGCCATCCAATAAAAGGCACATTCTTGATCACGTAAGAACGCCCAAAAAAAAGTCGCATCCTTGATCGCGTCAAAACGCCATCCAATAAAAGGCACATTCTTGATCACGTAAGAACGTCAGTCAATACAAGGAATCATTGGACAGCCTGGCAGGTGACGTCTTAAGCAACATGGAATATCCGAGATCGCTGAAAAACCGCAGCCAATACAAGGACTCAGTTGACAGCTTGGCATATCACTAAGAAACGTATTTATATTTTAGGAACTAGTATGTGTCTAGATTGCTATCTAGGAATGTCACCAAATCATGAATCATCTTTTTGGACTTGACTGTCCCTTGAACTATAGCTATGGTGTATATCTTTAACATTTAAAAGATACACATGAGAAATACATATGCCATTGATGTTTTAAGATATGTTTTGATTGTTTTGGAATAACAATAATTATACATGGATTGATTAAACGTGTCATTTATTCAAGTTTAAATATGGTCAGCCTACCTATAGCCATATATGGGAGGAGAAGTATTTTGTTAACATATTTGTTAAAAAATATTCATCATCTAAAATATTTGCATTACACACAGAGATTTATTTGGTTACACTTTTACAATAAGATAGAATTGAAAATGAAATACATGTGCTGTCAACATTACAATAAGATTGTTTATTAATAAGATTATATGTCCTTGTTCATGTAAAAAGGACAAAAACGCTTTAGAAATGGAAATACATTCATTAACAATTGTGCTCACCATCACTTAAAGGGACATGATTTTGTTTTTAAAAAGAGGATACACATAGACAATACTATTTCAATAAAATGAACACTTTACAGGGATTATATCATTGTATCAATCGTCAGATCATTTGTTAAAGGTGCATCAATTCATGCAGAGTTTCTAAATACACACATGGATGTGAAAATTGAAATATACATATATACACAAATAACAATCTATATATACATATATAAAACAATTACTATGCTAATCATAATCATGCAATGATAAAGCTAAGAGAAAAATATATAAAGACAAATAATAAAATTACATTGGAGATGTTAATCTTAAAGTCATTTACAATTGTCTTACATATATGATTTTTTATAAAAAATTATTTTTGGTAGGTCCCTTTAAGGATCAACAAGATAAACTAGAGCTTTCAAAAAATAACATGAAGAATGAGGACAAAGAATCGTGCAATGACATGTCTTTTATTAGTATGTAAGAAAACATCAACAACGTTTAGAAATAATCTTGTAAAAATAAGGAATATTTGAGCCATATGACAAGGTAACAGAGTGCATCACAGTCCATGTAGAGAGTTACCAAGGGCCAGCATAGCCCCATTGGAGACATATGACAAGGTAACAGAGTGTATCACAGTCCATGAAGAGAGTTGCCAAGGGCCACCATAGCCCCATTGGAGACATATGACAAGGTAAAAGAGTGCATCACAGTCCATGAAGAGAGTTGCCAAGGGCCACCATAGCCCCATTGGAGACATATGACAAGGTAAAAGAGTGCATCACAGTCCATGAAGAGAGTTGCCAAGGGCCACCATAGCCCCATTAGAGACATATGACAAGGTAAAAGAGTGCATCACAGTCCATGAAGAGAGTTACCAAGGGCCAGCATAGCCCCATTGGAGACATATGACAAGGTAACAGAGTGCATCGCAGTCCATGAAGAGAGTTGCCAAGGGCCACCATAGCCCCATTGGAGACATATGACAAGGTAACAGAGTGCATCACAGTCCATGAAGAGAGTTGCCAAGGGCCACCATAGCCCCATTGGAGACATATGACAAGGTAACAGAGTGCATCACAGTCCATGAAGAGAGTTGCCAAGGGCCACCATAGCCCCATTAGAGACATATGACAAGGTAAAAGAGTGCAACAGGCACAACAATAAACTTTGAAAAAGGCCAAATGGCAACAATAAAAAAAAACATCAACATGTGGACGGAGGATTCTTATCTGTGACCTTGGAGCATCTCCAGATCCTCCACTTACTGGTCATCCTCTTCATCGTCCTGTGCATGTCCAGCTCCAGATTCAGGCCTTGAACTTAATCGCATGATTTCACGCAGAGTCAAGTCCTGAACCCGGAGCTGGGCCTGCATGGTGTCGTTCATCCCTCTCAGTACAGCTGCGTTCCTCAACACGGCCTGCTCTACTCTTGCTATACCTTCTAGCATGAGCCATGCTGAGTCACAGCCTAAAATAAAGAATAAATTAAATATTAAGGATAATTACACAACAGACGAAAAAATAAGCAAAGATACATTGTCATCATAAAGACAAATCATTCTTTACATCAATTAGTTTAAATTGATTCTTTACACATGAAATATGTTATTCAGACAGACCGAAATCATTAAAGGGACAGTTTACTCAAACATGTTGTCCCCTTTAATTGGTTTTCGATGATCCACTTATACAGCTTGAGTGTATAAAATCTTGTTAAAGGATTTACATTGTACTTACATTAGCAATTTAAATATTTTAATTATACTGTGGTAGGCACACCTATCCTTAAACATTTTGGCATTGAGGACAAGCTGTGTAAACATAGCAACCTGAAGAAATTACATTCCCACTGGGTTAGACAAGAGATAATGTATAAACATTTGTACATAAATTGTTGGATCCAAGTAGTGGTGATTGGTATATGTAGTGATATCAAATTAAAGGGACACTGAACCTAAATATTTAATTGACTGATTCAGATAGAGCATGACATTACAAATATTTAAAAATTACACATATTCTTTAAATGTTAGAATTCTATAGCTAGATTTTGAATGCAAGAATGTCGGTTTTTAGGGCAGGCCATATTTGTTTATCAACTTTGTTTGTCCCTGCTGGTTGATGGATACATTCATCCAACAATAAAGAAATGATGTCCACAATTATTTTCTATTTAAAATTAATTATAGGCATTTCTTTGTTTCAATAAAGATAGCAAGAGAATGAAGAATAATTCATAAGAGTAGTAAATTATAAATTTGATTAACATTGCATGCTCTATTTGAATCACAATAGAAAATATTTACCTTCAGTGTACCTTTAAGTATCTTATAATGTTGATTTTGAATGATACTTACAGCTGTGCCTGGGAAGGACAATCCGACACCCAGGACAATGAAGGTTGAGACAGGGGGGAGGGATGGGATTGGGTTGGGGAGGGATGGGATTGGCTTGGGGAGGGATGAGCTGCTGCTCCGGGGTAGGCCGTACAGCTGGGGAGTGGGGAGTTGGGGTCTGGGCAGCTGTACGGGCCATAATACGGGGAGAGTGGCGAAGGAGGTTGTAGGGGCGTTTTTTGGGAGGGGCAGGAAATGACAAATGGGAAGGGCCGGCAGGGGTCTGGGCATGGGCAGGAGTCTGGGCCTGGGCAGGGGTCTGGGCCTGGGCAGTGGTCTGGGCCTGGGCAGGGGTCTGGGCCTGGGCAGTGGTCTGGGCATGGGCAGGGGTCTGGGCCTGGGCAGTGGTCTGGGCATGGGCAGGGGTCTGGGCATGGGCAGGGGTCTGGGCATGGGCAGGGGTCTGTGACTGGTCAGGGGACTGGGCAGGGGCGGAAACCAGATGACCAGAAGTGGCGGATCCATCTGAAAATTTAAAAAATATATATTAACATCTCATACATCATGAAATCAAATCAACGCATTTCAAATTGATTATGTTTTCAATATACTTCGAAGTGTGTTTGAATTTATAAACAATTATGAAATGAGGATATGGTATGCATATAGGCACTCAGATGAATATCAATTACTGTCTGTACAATTATAACATCATTATTGTGTTTTGGCCTGGAATATGCATGTGACATAATGATGGCATGAATTATACATTTTTAAAAAAAATAATATTTTCATGCTGCCTGATATAGAAAGGGGGCAGTAGTGTATTTGAACAGACAAATAATATTCCTTTTTAAAGTGCAAAAGCTGTAGACTTTGAATGTCTTCAATGAAATGATTTCAAATAAAGCAACATGTTGGAAACATGATAGATATATTTCACATACCATTAGACTCCAAGGCAGCCTCTTCCTCCTCCGTCACATATGTTAAATCAATCTCTGTAAAACATAACATGTTGTGTACACGTTAAGAACAGATATTATAACATATGTTACTGTTGTTCAAAGACACACATCAATGTTGCATTAAAGATATACACACCCAAAGTTATGATTTACATCATTTTGATGGAGCATACAAATTACATTAGATTTGTTATTCTCAATGATTCAGATTTTCGATGTATTGTTTGTATTAATTTAAAAATCATAAAAGCATAGTACATAGAACATTTAAGATTTCTCATGTGTGTATCACTTGATGACTGTTGTCAAAAATGAACATGGAAACAAACATATGCTATACATCTTCTGAATAACAAATGTGTAGACTAATAAAGTTTTAATTATTAATCTTTCAATATTAAAAGAAAATTAATATATAATCAGAAGAGAAAATTATATGTTTGTTTCAAATGTTATGCTTTATCAGAATCATGCTCATAATATTGATTACCAATACATCTTCAATGACATATAAATGAGTCAATGGACTTACCAGGAGACCGCAAAGGCGGCTCTGTGTCACTGCTGGATTCCTGTGGGCTCCCCACACCAACTCTCTCTATGAATGATATAGATATATATTAGTAAACACATTTGGGATATCACTAAATCACATCTGTATCGAATTTTAAGATTAATCAACTTGAAAATGTGAAGAATAGAGCAGTCATTAAACCAAAAAATGCTTGATTGAATCAAGGGGATTCTGTTAAAAATGATGTATTGAACATATGTTTAATTTCAGACTATATTAGACATCAAACTCATCTCATACGATGCTATTGCATATCTAAATATACCCATTGATCAATGTTCTTAAAAGAATACACACAAACCACATTTTGAAGAACAGCTGTTGACAAATCTAAACAAACACATGTGCACATCGAGCCATTTGTGCAATGTACAGTAATCTTGTTTAGGACACAACACATATTTATCACAATACAAAACCAAATTGATTAGTACAAATATGTAATCATGGTGCTGTTAGAGTATGCTGATATCTATAAAGTAACTCCAACAGTGAATAAGTGAATTATATATCAATATTGTTTAATCCAAAGAATGTAAAGATGAATGAATCTATTGTTTATTAAAGGGACACTGACATGATTTATTTAAATCATTGATTTCTCTGTTCAAACTGTTCAAAATGATTTAACATTGACTCCTATTATAATTTTAATGTTGCTACATTTTAATCTTAAAGGCAGATAAGCAATATTGTATTCAATAAATATTGTTTGTTGAAGGTATCCACCAATCATCAATAAAAACCCAGGTTGGTCAACCAAAATTGAGATGCAGATAAACGTACATTCTTGATTTTAAAATACATTTAGCAATAGAATATTTCACATATGATGATAGTATTATATTTAAATGTTTATTAATATTGCATACTCTATCTGAATGACAACATTAATAATTGTAGCTCAGTATCCCTTTAATATAAAATTATATTGATTTGACAATGTTGGTGTTAATGAATTCTCTACTCCATATGTTGATGTAATGAATGGGATTGAGCATGCAATTCAAATCTAATTTGTTATTTAAGGATATCCGAAGAATTATTTAATTTTCATCTATTAAAGGGACATTACATATAAATATTGAACAATGTGGATTTAGTATGTAATGTTCTGTCCATGTTTCTAAGACAAATGTCAATTAAAATGAGACATACCATACTGTGACAAGCCCTGCCTTAAGGATCCAGCAGCAACATCCATATCTGTAATATATTAAATGAGGATTGCATATCATTAATACAAATCATGCCATGTTTAAAATCTTTACATTATTAGCAAATCAATTTAAAACTATTAATCCTTTGGTAGTCCCATGAGTTAATTGTTTCCTCAATTCAATTCATGATAAATATATCCTGTACTCTTATTTTCAATCAGTTGTGTTGTTTACTGTAGCTTTAATTATTTTTTGGTGTTATTTCATTCTCATCAATTGATGGGCATATGTTATAATTTATTTGGATTCTTCTTTTTTTATTATGTATAATATTGAAAATAAGAATACTGTATTCTTCACATATATAATAATTCACATTTCATTTTGACCAACATGTATAAAGCAATGCCACTTACAGCAAAGCCATGTTAACGTGTATGCGCAATTCCATTTTCGCGATCATTGTGCAATGATTCAAAGCGGAATTACGCATCCGTCATTTGACCAACATGTATAAAGCAATGCCACTTACAGCAAAGCCATGTTAACGTGTATGCGCAATTCCATTTTCGCGATCATTGCGCAATGATTCAAAGCGGAATTACGCATCCGTCATTTGACCAACATGTATAAAGCAATGCCACTTACAGCAAAGCCATGTTAACGTGTATGCGCAATTCCATTTTCGCGATCATTGCGCAATGATTCAAAGCGGAATTACGCATCCGTCATTTGACCAACATGTATAAAGCAATGCCACTTACAGCAAAGCCATGTTAACGTGTATGCGCAATTCCATTTTCGCGATCATTGCGCAATGATTCAAAGCGGAATTACGCATCCGTCATTTGACCAACATGTATAAAGCAATGCCACTTACAGCAAAGCCATGTTAACGTGTATTCGCAATTCCATTTTCGCGATCATTGCGCAATGATTCAAAGCGGAATTACGCATCCGTCATTTGACCAACATGCATAAAGCAATGCCACTTACAGCAAAATAAAGCAATGCCACTTACAGCAAAGCCATGTTAACGTGTATGTGAAATTCCATTTTCGCTCTGTGACGCATATTCTGTAGAGCGCAAGACACATCATTCCTATTTCATGTGTCACTAATCTAAAATCAGATATCTAAACATCATATGTAGTGTATGTTGTGAGATCTGTATAGGTTTAGTATCTGACTATATACACATTTTTTGATAAAAAAACAAATATTAAGATATTATATGAAGTTGGATAATTACCTGGTTCAGATTCTCCATCTCCTCCCAGGCCACCGGACGGAGAAGCAGCTGCCCTGGCCCCCGCGTCAGGACTTTCAGATCCCGCAGCTGGGAGGGAAGAAGTGGAGGCCGAGGATGGCGAGGATCTGAATCTTTTGGGGACCCGGAGATTGAGGAGCTCGCATAAAGTCACCTCATAAGGGAGTAGGTACAGTTTCCGCGGGGCCTCTCTTTTGCCACCTCTTTTACGGGCTTGTACCCAGTCCCTTATGAGGTTGACTTTTTTTGTTAACCGCAACCTCATATCTCCGAATCTCCTCATGATCTGATCCTGGGTCCTCTGGACGTCACACACCAATCTAACCGCATTGGTGATAGACTCCCAGAGGGCCTTCTTAACAGGCGCATCTGTCAACCTCCTCTTGTTCCCAAACAGCTGGGGATAAAAGTCCTTGACGGCGTGGACCAGTGCAGCGCTCTCATCCTTGGTGAACCTGGGAGCTGACATGCCTGCTGGGTTGTAGAATTTTTGGTGAAAAAAATATCAGATATACTGCCTGCAGGCATTAGAGAACTGACAAAGATGGCAACGTGTAATGGACTTTTATATGGTGAAGTAAACATGAGATGCACCATGGGACAAGTTATCTGTACATCTGATTGGATAAAAGTTTGAAATATTGTTAGAATGTCTGTGAGACCATCCTGACTCAAGTTGTGTTTGTGTGATGAACTCTGATTGGCCGTTCCTTAATGTTTCATATCTTAGTAACTTCCTTACACATACCTCATGGTGGTGCTGTTACTTCATTTTTCATGTAGACTTATTTGTAACTCATGGGCCTGTCATGCGGATATGTGTGACGCAGATTTAATATCCGTGATCCGTTAAATATTAATGATTAAATTCTCTTTAACATCTAATACTGTCACATTATTAAATGTTGTAGACATTTCTCAGTTTAATAACGGTCTGTTTCTTTAATACAAATACACATTTAATATTGTATGTCTTTATTGTTCATAAAATCCATTTATTGACTTATTGTGAAGTATTGATATTGCTCTATTAAATGTATTTCATAATGCACATTGATTGTGTGCTATTGCGTGACATTAGACTCTAATGTTTAAAGATGCTAATCTGGTGTTTCAAGATGCGTTTCCCACGCAATATTTCTGAATGTTCAAATTCAGGTTATAAGGTCAGTAACTTGGATAATCTGTTTATATATGTTAAACTACAGGTTTGTTTGTTATTAGTAAATAAACCTCGAGCTTGTATTTGTCTGAAGTGCTCATATATGTTATTGTGCAATGGCGTCTTTATTTTTAAATAGACATTACAAACAAACAATTGTATCAAATGATCTGTAGAGATAGAAGATTGTTTAGACTTTAAAATGTAAATCAATTTATCTTAGTATTTAGATATCCTCAACAGAAGAAATTTAAATGCACATGGTTGAGACAATCACATAAGGCATCTCTGTGCATCCACCAATCTTCATCTACTGAGCCTATCTCGATATGCTTTTCAAGCAAAGTATGTCAAGATAGGAAGAGAAGTAAATACACTATTTAAATCTCTTAAAGGGACACTGTCCAAACAAATTTAGCGTTGGTGATTCAGATTGAGCATGAAATGTTAATCAACGTTATAATTTAATCCGATTCTCAAAAGTTAACAATTATCTTGTTATCTTTCTTTGAAAATCAATAATGATATTTGAGATTACGGACAATTGTTTCAAAAAACTTGGGTTGTCCTTGATGATTGTTGGATAAATTAATCCACCACAAAAAACCAAGTTCAGTCCAGAGTACTGAAGCAAATAAATTATCTATTTAATGCATTATTTTTAAAGTAATGATAGCAACATCACAAGGAGCATTCATAATATGAGACAATTTTTAAAGTTGCTTAAAATAGAATACTCATTCAGAATGTATAAATCATTAATTTTTTAACTGTCTCCCTTTAAGTATATTTTTAGTTCATGTCCCTTTAAATAAACATTTCACAATAATGCTTGAAATATCAGAAACCTAGGCACCTTCCTTTTGATAAATTAGTATAACATATGAGTAAATAAAATTTAGATTAACTTCTGGATTGTTTTACACACTGACTGAAATAT
This sequence comes from Bombina bombina, assembly GCF_027579735.1. Taxonomy (NCBI): domain Eukaryota; kingdom Metazoa; phylum Chordata; class Amphibia; order Anura; family Bombinatoridae; genus Bombina; species Bombina bombina. The sequence goes on from NW_026510932.1 coordinate 172,475, forward strand.
ATATTGTAAAGGAGGTATTTCGGAGTCTTCAGCTTAGAGGGACATTAAGCTATATGTTATGTATGCATTTTGGATAAGATTATAATATTTGAACAACTTAATATGTTTTGGTATTCAATCATTAGATTGTAATTATATATATTTTTGGATTAAATACATATCTACATAGGCTATTTTGATGCTGATTGTTGGTTGCACATAGATACCTTATGTAATTGACTAAGATATGTGCATTGATGGGTTTTTTTTTCAAAGTATATTTAAAGACTGAATGTAATTCTATAGTACTTTCTAAATATGTTTAAATTATTTTATGAATTATTTAAAAATCAATACACAATATACTTTGTGAATGTCCCTTTAAGGACAAAAACATTTGTAATGTTGATTTAACATTGTCAAAATAAACTAAAGGGGAATGAGAATTATATATAGATATGTGATGTCTAACCCAAGAGGTAAGATTTTAAAAACTACATAATATTATTAACTATAGTTAAATGACTCCACTAGAAAATCAAATCGATTAACCTGCCATTCAATAACTAGCTTATGAAAAATATCAAGTTAAATGACCTAACATTTATAAATGTAAAAATTAAAATAATTTAGCAAATAATGTTTTGAGATACCTAAGGAAGATACAAGATCTTATAAAATTAATTTTACATTCAACAACACTGTCACTTTAATGTAATTGAACCACTTCCCCTTCTTAAAAGTGAAAACAAATAATTTTTGAGAAATTGACTACATATCCAAAATTATTTTAACATCTAAGAATTTCAAAAGAAAAGCATCGATGGATCTCACTCCCCAATGAATGTTAAAAAAGATAGTTTAATGTAATATTCTCGGAATCAGTGGATTTTCCACAATTAATGCATTATTTGATCTTATGCATGTGCTTGTCAAATAGACAACTACCAGTCATGGGAGTCAAATTGTTTTTTATTGACAGATTATATGGATATTTATTATAATCTGTTCCAAAGAGTGTATTTAATACTAAAATGTTTATTATTACCATTTTAAAAGTTAATAGTTTCTGAACCAAAAAGAAAAAAATATTCCTGGAAGTCATCAGATGCCAATCTGAAATTAAATTTTTTTTTTTTAACAAAGTTAATACACACGTAGTCAAAGATTCATAAAATACATTTACAATAATCTTGTGTCTATGCTCTAACTTTGTTCAACATTTTTTAAAGATATTTATTAATTAAATTTAAAAAAAAACCCCCATTATATTGTGTAATAAAAAAAAATAAAAAAATCTGATTTTCTAATTATACATAATAATGTATATCACATTTCAATAATATATATGTTGAACATAAATGTCATATTTCATGTCCATTCAAATACCTCTATATCAACTATAATATGTATTCCTTTTTCTGATTGTGATCCCTAAATATCTAATGATGAAATATGTATGACTAATGTATGTAAGCTACCAATAATCAACATTCTTCCTGTGATTCTTAACTAGCATGCATTGGTACACCAACCTGGATAATGCATGGTCTTTGAAAGTCAATTCAGGGGTAAACAGTTGATCTTCAATAGGTGTCTTATTCATCATTTCAAAAATAGAGGACTGAAATCCCATCTAAAAATTAGAAATTCATCTAAGTGTCTGATTGTGATCCCTAAATATCTAATTAAGAACTAAATATGACTAATGTATGTAAGCTACTAATATTCAACATTCTTCCTGTGATTCTTAACTAGCATGCATTGGTACACCAACCTGGATAATGCATGGTCTTTGAAAGTCAATTCAGGGGTAAACAGTTGATCTTCAATAGGTGTCTTATTCATCATTTCAAAAATAGAGGACTGAAATCCCATCTAAAAATTAGAAATTCATCTAAGTGTCTGATTGTGATCCCTAAATATCTAATTAAGAACTAAATATGACTAATGTATGTAAGCTACTAAGATTCAACATTCTTCCTGTGATTCTTAACTAGCATGCATTGGTACACCAACCTGGATAATGCATGGTCTTTGAAAGTCAATTCAGGGGTAAACAGTTGATCTTCAATAGGTGTCTTATTCATCATTTCAAAAATAGAGGACTGTGAAATACCATCTAAAAATTTGAAAATCATCTAAGTGTCTCCAATAGGATGCCTCAACAGCCTTATTCTATCAAATAGTTGGCACTTACCATGTGAACATGTCTTTGTATGGTTTTCAAGGTCAGCAGATTTGAAAGATAATGCCAGACATGATCCCATTGGTATACTTCAATTTCAATCTTGGCTTTTTCCACTGTCAGTCTGGGCAATCTTCACTGTCAGGCTTCTAATTCTTCCCTTTCAGTCTTTAGATTAAGTCAGCTCCCTAATGGCATAAAAAGTTTATTCAAAATTACTACAAGTGTGTGAATCATTTCTGTAGCCCTCTCCCACCCCCCATTTCATAAGAAATTTCTGTCACTAGCTTACTGTGTAGCATCTTGTGTTATGTTCTATCAAGTGTGAAGATGAGTCATATTGAGCAGAACAAACCTCTAATGTGTGACATTGAACCATAGTCATGCTAGAGGATCCCTTTCTGAGTATTTACATTTTAAGTAATGTGTAAACTAAATACTAGTTTATAAAATGTATGCCATATGATGTATTTGTGTACAATTCATGCCAGCAACAGTCCAGACATTTATACTTACCAGCTGATGTCCTCTTTAAAAACCAGGTGGCAAAGACTCGCTACAGGACCCAATGGCCAGAGCATCACCTATATTAATAAATGAAACACATTTTTAGCATTTGATGAACAATCCTAACATGTTTGCACAATTCTCTACTTGTCATTTCCCTAGAGTTCACATCTATTGATAATACTCCAGTCTAACTTCTATTCTTTACCGTCTAAAGTTGCGGTTGATGATGTCTGCTCTGACATTGAGCCCCTCGTCCCGGAATGGCCCCTCTAGAACAGGATCATCCTCCTCATCTCTGAGGAGGTTTCTGTCCGGCCGGACGGCCTGCAGCATCCCAGCCCGCTGTGCAATATTATGCAGGACGCTACAGGCTACAACGATCTTAGCCACCTTCTTTGGGTTGTACTGGAGGGCTCCTCCCGACCTGTCCAGGCACCTGAACCTCATCTTCATGAGCCCGAACATCCGTTCAACCACTGCCCTGGTTCTCTTATGAGCCCTATTGTAGCGCTCCTCAGACACATCAGTCGGGCTACGCAAGGGGGTAATGAGCCAAGGCCGGCTCATGTACCCAGAATCACCTATAAATTATGAACAGAACATAATTCTAACAGAATCCTCAAAATAGTATTTGTAGTACAATAAAAAGTTTTGTACACGATAATCCATTAACAAATGTTTATTTTAAATTTAAAATATCTAGTTCAATATTATTCTCTATCTTCCCATTTCAGCTAAGACATGCTACATATGCGTATTTCTCCTAAATCAAGCCTTGTGTAAAATGCTAACTACATGGTTACATTGCATTCTCTATCTGATCATTTAAGGTAAGACATGCTACATATCTGCATTGAACTAAAAGACATTAGCGGAAAGAGACAATGACATGGTTAAATTGCATTAGCTAATATCTTCCCATTTCAGCTAAGACATGCTACATATGCATATTTCTCCTAAATCAAGCCTTGTGTAAAATGCTAGCTACATGGTTACATTACATTCTCTATCTGAGCATTTAAGGTAAGACATGCTACATATCTGCATTGAACTAAAAGACATTAGCGGAAAGAGACAATGACATGGTTAAATTGCATTAGCTAATATCTTCCCATTTCAGCTAAGACATGCTACATATGCGTATTTCTCCTAAATCAAGCCTTGTGTAAAATGCTAACTACATGGTTACATTACATTCTCTATCTGAGCATTTAAGGTAAGACATGCTACATATCTGCATTGAGCTAAAAGACATTTGCGGAAAGAGACAATGACATGGTTAAATTGCATTAGCTAATATCTTCCCATTTCAGCTAAGACATGCTACATATGCGTATTTCTCCTAAATCAAGCCTTGTGTAAAATGCTAACTACATGGTTACATTACATTCTCTATCTGAGCATTTAAGGTAAGACATGCTACATATCTGCATTGAACTAAAAGACATTTGCGGAAAGAGACAATGACATGGTTAAATTGCATTAGCTAATATCTTCCCATTTCAGCTAAGACATGCTACATATGCGTATTTCTCCTAAATCAAGCCTTGTGTAAAATGCTAACTACATGGTTACATTACATTCTCTATCTGAGCATTTAAGGTAAGACATGCTACATATCTGCATTGAACTAAAAGTAGACATTAGCGGGGGGAAAATATATGGTTAAATTGCATCCTATAGCTGAACATTACGCTAACATTTTAAAACTACAGTGGCAATTGTCAAACTAATTAACCATGTTGTGCACAAATACTCACCAACGAGATAACCAGGGGGCATTTGTCTTTCCTCAAACTGTCTCCACAGGGACGACAGAGAGAGGATGCGGGCATCATGACAAGCCCCTCCAAAATTCGCACACACATGCATAATCCTCATCTGTGCGTCACAAACATACTGCACGTTGAGGCTATGAAAATGTTTGCGATTTCTGAAGGGCGAGTCATCAATTGGAGCACGCAGCGCAATGTGGGTACAATCAATGGCTCCCAAGACATTGGGCAATTGAGCAATATCAAAGAATTCCCGCTTCAGGCGCCTCCAATCACCATCATTCTGTGGGAATCCTATGTATTGCTTACTGATACGTACCATGGCGTCCAGAAAGTTATCAAACACCCCAGAGAATGTACCTTGAGCAAGGCCATGCATGTACAGTTCTCCGGATTGAAAACTCCCGGAGGCCAGGACGTATAGACAGCTTAGCATCTTACTCATGGCGGGAACAGCAGTCCTTATTCTTATACGTGGCTCCAAATGAGGTTTAAGAAGATCGAAAAGGCCAATGAGCTGTTCGCAATCGAGCCGATACTTATCATAAACCTCAAAGTCGCTCATGTTTTCCAAGGTGGGTCTCACCCTGTAGACACGAGGACCTCGAACCAGATGACCCCTTCATCTCAGTCTGAGCCGCCGAGGCTGCCTGATTCGACCAACAGCTAGTTCGCCAATAGCAGCACCAGCAGCGTCTACCATGTCATCGTCATCCATCTTTCAAAACAGCGTAACAAGGTAAGCACTTGATCTTTTTTTTTTTTTGAGGTGGAAAAGAGTTCTTTATTAGGCGCAGTCCTTTTCCTCTGTAATGCGACTTGACATCTCTCCAATAAAACATTCAATAATACAAACAAAAAGAACAGACAAATTCAGAATATAGCTATCATTATAATTATAACTATTATTTATGAAACTATGAAGAACAGTGTAAGAAGGTCTATGTATTGGATCAGACAAAAGGTAATGTGTAATTTGATGGGTTTGAGTTCTATCTAGCGTAGATTCTCGGGGGGCTCTGCCGTGGGTTGTGTATGTGCGAGACCTGTCAATAAGTGCGAGTAGTGCTGGGGGGTTCTTTTTTTGGGGGGGGGGGGGAAGATACTCCTCCCATATAAGGCGGATGGAAAGAAAGTCTTCTAATTTGCGTAGTTTTATATAATGGTATTGTTCCAATGCTAATGCCGTGGACACCCTCTCTTGCCAGAATTTTACAGATGGTAGGGTGGACTGTTTCCAATAATATGGAATATATCGTTTGGCTGTATTGATCATTATTGTGGCTAGTTTCAGTCTTAGTGTACATGTTATCTGTGGGAGATAGTTAAACAGGAAGGTCCAAGGTGTGAATGGAAGAGAGGTCCCTATCACTATTTGTATTTCCCTACTAATGTCTATCCAATATGCTTGTGCAATCGGGCAGGTCCACCATAGGTGAGTGAATGTGCCCCGTTGTGTGCAACCTCTCCAGCAATTGGAGTTAGTGTGTGGAAATAACCTTCCCAATCTGTCGGGGGTATAGTGCCATCTGCAGAGAAGTTTTGTGTTCATTTCCGCTATGTTCATGGATGAGGCGGAGGAGCTCATGTGTGTTTGTTGTTCATTAAGCTCTTTCTCCCAGCTTATCGTGTAGGATGGGGGGTGAGTTGATCTGTCTGCAACCAATAATTTATAAGATATGGAAAGGATACCCGTGTCCGGGAGGGGCAGGTAGCATAAGGATTCAAATGGTGTTAATGGTCTGGACAAATTACGTTTCTCTATGTGTGTTGTGAAATAATGAACAAGTTGATGGTACGAGAGCCAATCCCTAAGGGATAGTCCCAGTATCTCAGACACTTCCTCTCTAGGTTTTAACTTGCTATCCCGTGTAAGGGAATAGTGTGGGATCATTTGAGTTAAGTTAGGAGTGTCGGTGAAGTGAATCGGAAGCTGAGACGGGAATATGGGGTTGCCTATGGTGGGAGTTAAAGGGGAGCAAGGTGTAGAAATGGATTTATATTTTTTAAGATTTTTCCCCATATATTCAGCGTTTCCTTCACTAAAATGGGAGGGTCTAATGTATCTTTATCCCGTCCCATTGGGAGCCAACACCTACCCCCCAATTGAATCTCTCCTGTAGATACATGTTCCAAGCCCACCCACTCTTTATGTCGGGCATGTTTACACCAATCTACTATTCTGGTCATGAGTGTAGCATAACGATACAAAAGTATATTGGGAACTCCCAATCCCCCCTCTGATTTAGAGCGGTATAAGGTTTGCGTGGCAATCCTAGGGCGCTTGTGGCCCCAGATGTATGAATTAATAATTTTCTGTAAGGAGTGGATAGTAGAGTCGGGAATGGGGTTGGGTATTGCCTGTAAAATGTACAGGATTTTAGGAAGTATAACCATTTTAATGGCATTCACCCGTCCTAACCAAGAGATTGGTTTATTGGACCAGGAGGATAGAGTAGTTTGGATGTGGTTTCTAAGAGGGTTAAAGTTTAAAGGAATTATCTCCTGCAGGAATGGTGTAATGAGGATCCCTAAGTATTTTAAGGCCTTTGGTTGGTGTTTAAAATTATGCACTAGTAATATATTTAGGTCTTCAGGGGGAGAGTTTAAGTTAATGTATTCTGATTTAGTGTTATTAATGCGGAAATTGGATAGCATTCCATATCTCTGAAAAAGATGCATTATGGAGGGAATAGAAGTAGAGAGATTCGTGAGAGTAAGTATGATATCGTCTGCGTATAGGGAGACCTTATATTCTTTTTGTCCTATGGTAATTCCGGAAATCTGAGGTATTGTCCTGATTTGGGTTGCTAGCGTCTCCATTGCCAAAATAAATAAAGTTGGGGAGAGTGGACACCCCTGTCTGGTGCCATTGTTAATGTGAAAAGGGTTAGATAACGAGTCGTTCAGCTTTATTTTTGCCTTGGGGTTATTATATAGTGCAAAAATTATATGGATAAATTGATTATTGAAGCCAAATTTTTTCAGGGTCTGAGTAAGAAAAGGCCAGCTAAGACGATCAAACGCCTTTTCGGCATCAAGTGAGAGGACTATAGATGGGATATGGCGGGTATTAGCATGTTCTATAATATTTATTATTTTCATGGTGTTATCACGGGCTTCTCTGCGTGGGGTAAAGCCCACTTGATTAGTATGGATGAGGTCTGGGATGACTCTGTTCAGTCGGGTGGCCAAAATTTTCGCATATAGCTTGATGTCTAAATTTAACAATGATATGGGTCTGAAGTTGGAGGGTGTTGTGGGTGGTTTGCCAGGTTTGGGCAGTACCACCACATGTGCCTCTAGCATGGGAGGGGGAAATTGTGCTCCGTCTATTATAGATTTAAATAAGTTCGTTAGATGGGGTACTAAAATGTCTCTAAATGTCTGGTAGTATTTAGCTGAGAGCCCATCGGGGCCTGGACTTTTTCCTGTTTTTAATTCCTGGATTGCGTATATGATTTCTTGCGGGGTAATATATGAGGTGATATCTTTTAATTGTGTGTCGTTTATGGATGGGAGTTGGCATTCTTGAAGAAAATTGTGGGTGGCTTCAGAAAGCTGGTCTGCTGGCGACTCGGGTTGGATGTTATAGAGAGTTGAGTAATAGGTGTGAAAGGCCTCTAGGATATCTGGGGTAGTTTTTTGAGGGGGTTTATTTGGTGTGTGTATTTCAGTAATGTATGATTTAAGTTTTCTTTTTCGGAGTGATCTCGCTAAGTATTTACCTGCTCTATTCCCCTCAAAATGAAATAGGCTGTTTGTCTTCTGTTTAAGGGTATGGTATTCTATCTGTAAATAATCGTCTAGTGCCTTTCGTGTAGCTGTTATTTCGTCTAAGATAGAGGGATCTGTTGGAGAGAGCTTGTGTTGTAAGGTGATATGTGCGAGTTTAGTGGTAAGGGCTTTGTATTTTTGTTGTTTCACCTTATTGATCTTAGATTTGATCTTGATAAGTTCGCCTCTGAGGAAGCATTTGTGTGCCTCCCAAACCGAAAATTGGTTTGGTGTTGAGGGGACATTAAGAAGAAAGTATTCCTCCAGGGTTTTGCTCAGTTTCATGACATTATCTGTGTCACCCAGTAGGGTGTCGTCAAGTGTCCAGTGGTGATAATGTGTGCTGCGTTCCGGCCAGTTAACATGTAATTGAACTGCACTGTGATCTGACCATGGGGGTGGGTGTGATTGAGCATTTGGTGATTTGGGAAAGGCCGAGTTGGTTAGTGAAAATATAATCGATCCGACTATATGATTTATTTGGGTATGAATAAAATGTGTAATCCCTGGTTTCTGGATGTATGTATCTCCATGTATCATGTAAGTTGTGTACTTTGAGGTTCTTCCAGAAATATGTTAGGAATTTGGTATTTCCTCTAGTAAGGGGATTAGTACAGTCTAGTTGTGGTTGAATTGGGAAGTTGAAATCTCCACCCAGGTAGATTGGGCCTTTGGAGGAATCGAGTAGTTTGGAAAATAAGTTGACAAAGAATGGTTTAGGAGTGGAATTTGGTGCGTATATATTTACTAGGGTTATGGGTTGACCATATAGAAGACCTACCAAGCCCAGGAGTCTGCCTTCCTTGTCAGATATTTTCTTTAGTAGTGTGAAGGGCAATGTTTTCTTAAGTAAAATGCTTACTCTGCATTTTTTAGTGGGGCCTGTGTTGTGGTAATGTTGGGTGTATGTTCGGCCTAGATATTTTGGATAGTTTTGTTTTTTAAAATGCGTCTCCTGTAGATAGATAATATCTGCCCCTCTCCTCGCTAAATCAGCAAGTGCTTTGAAGTGTTTGCTTGGGGAGTTTAACCCTTTTGCATTTTGTGATAAAATTATTAGAGGGTATGGTTCCTTATTTTTTCTATGAGCCATGTGTCTAGTGTTTAAAGAAGTGTGAGAGAGTAAATGTATTATATATTATATAGGAGCTGTGTTGGGAGTGTTGGTGGGTTGTTTCTGCGCTAAGGGAACAAACCTTATCATAGCCTACACATCTTCTGGAGAAAATAATATGATACACAGTAAGAGCATATTCTGAAAACTTTGACAAAAAAAACAGTAACAAAGACAACAATACAAACAATACAAACATGACTCTAAGTCTAGTAATAGACATAAATTAGAGTTCCAGTCCTTTGTGGGGGTACTATATGAAAGAATGGGTCTCTTATTTATTATGTTGACGCTATTCCAGCAAGTCACCACATTTGGGTTAGTGGGTCTGTCATGGAACGAAAACTGGGAAGTGATGACTAGCTGTATAAGAGTGACCTGAGGTAACACAGTACTATAAGTGATCTCGACAAAAGAAAGAGAGAAGGAGAAGGAGAAAGGGGATTGCAAGTACATTGAGGGAGGGCGGAGGGGAGGGAAAAGAGACTATATTAGTATTTCAAATGTCTTTAATATTACCTGACCATGTCTCTCTCACCTTCCCAGTTCCACCCAGTCAGTGGGGGATGTCCATAAAGATCCAATAAGAGGAGAGGAAACAATAAATAAAACCCTCAAAAGAGAAAAAGAAAACCAAGCAGAATTTGGTTAACCATTCTAAGTGTAGGGCTTAAACTCAATCTTCATCCGAATCAGGGTGTGGAGAAGGTTTCTGGAGTGGTGTGGTCTTGCGGACCTTGCCTTGTTTTGCTTCGGGTGCTTTGCGTGTCCCTTTGGTTTGCCATCGTGGTAGGTTGGATTGTGGTCTTTTGTATGATGTTTGAGTAGTGGGTAGATCGGAGGGGTCCATAGTAGGTTGTTCTATGCCTAGATCCCTGCAGAAGGCTGAAGTGTCTTCAGGTGTATGGCAGGTGTAACGTTTGTCATTATGGATCACCATAAGATGAACAGGGAAACCCCACCTGTAGGGGATTTTCTTATTCCTGAGTAAGGATGTGAGCGGGGAAAATTCTTTCCTTATCTGCAGGGTTCTGGGCAGAAAGGTCCTGATAAAACTGTATCACGTTTCCTCTAAACTTGACAGGCTGATGTCTACGGGCTTGGTTAAGCAGCATCTCTTTTCAAGAAATTTTTAAATCTGATAATGATGTCCCTGGGAGGGGTGCTATCAGGAGGTTTAGGCCTTAATGCCCTGTGAGCTCTTACCCATAGTATGTCGTTTGGGTAAGCGGAGTCTTTGATGGAGGTAAATAACGATTGTAAATATTCATGAAAGTCCTTCGGTAAGATAGACTCTGGAATGCCTCGTAGCCTCAGGTTTTTCCTCCTACTCCTATTTTCAAGGTCGTCAATCTTATCCATTAATGTGGTGATTGTTTCCTGATGTGTTGTAGTTCTATCCTCAATTCTATGGATATCTTCTCTCACCTCCTCAGTCTCCGCTTCCAGCATGTCAACTCTAGAACCTAAATTGTGCAGGTCCTGTTTCATTTCTAGTAGTTCTTCGCTCAAACATGTCCGGAAAATCGAAGAAATCTCTTGTTTCGTTGCGAATTGAGATAGGAGTGATGTAGGAATATTGTCAGGTAGTTTAGGTGAGGCTGAGAGCTCCGTTGTAGGTTCTTCTATGTTTGGTGTAGAAGTATGTTTGTTTTGAGAGAGATTGGGAGACAGGGAGTGTTCTGTAGCAAAAAAGGATGATACAGTATGAGATTTTGTTGATGCATGCTTCAGGGCTTTTTCAGGTTTGGTATGTCTTCTAGCCGCCATCATTATAAGATTAGTTATAGGAGGCAATAATTTTTCACAAGGAGCAGGGGTTATTCAGCTCTGATATAGAAGATAGTGAAGGATGTGAATGTGGTCTTACGTAGACTATCTGCAGCACCTTTCAGTATATCTAATGTGCACTGTCTGCAATCACCCTGCTTCTAGTTGTTTGTTGTTTTTACGTGTTAGTTAGGTAAAGTGCAGTCAGACTGCTAAAGGACACAGCAATCTATAAGCAGTTGTAGTTATGAATGCTTCTAAATTCTTCTCAGCACAGACAGGTTCCGTATATACTGCATAAAGAAGTTCTTGGAGAAGTTAGTGGTAATTCTCAGACTGTATTAAAGTTTATATTTTGATCTCCCCTCTCTCTCTCCCATGTAATAGATGGCGTGGGAGCAGGGGGACGCTTATCCTCAATAAAAGTCGAAAGTTAACAGGCAGCTGTTATAGGTCTTATGTGGGTTATAGGTGGTATATCGTCTAGCAGTCCCTGTAGCTGTGTGTGTGAAAGGCCCTTCTTTGTAATGACGATCTTGTCCTTTCCACTTAAGCAAATTAGGCCGCAGTTATTATGGCGGGTATTGTGGTGCCTTATTTTGTCCCTCTTTTTGGTTTATAGGAAGTGTATGGTAGTCCGCAGGCTATTTTAAGGTGATTAAGTATTAGGTTAAGGCACTGTGTACTTGTGGGAGTGTGTCAGGGTTACCTGAGTTATCGGAGCGGCGTTACCAAGATGGCCACCGCCATTCACAGAGCCCTGCTTATATCGGTGGTTTTCGGTCTCACTTCCACGGCGATTGCGGTGACCTGTCCTCAGGGACCAGGTAGAGGTGGTTAGTGTGGTGAGATGAGATCAAGGATATTGCCGTTATGTCTTAATAAGCTGGTGGTAGTCCGATATGTCTCAAGCAGCGTGTAGTAGTCTGGAAAAAGTAGCGTGGTGTCCCACATCGCTGCAAAGTGTCCTGCGTCTCTTATACACCAGTGAGAGGTGATATGCAGCGATCGGTAGATGCCTTTAGTGTTTAGCCTGCTTTAGGATGTAAAATTAGTTTGTGGTAGCTCAGGTTAGCTCCTTCAGGTCATTGTTTTAAGAGCCCTTCTTTGCAGAGCACCGGAGTTACGCCAGCCATCTTCAGCTGCAGCCAGGCTCCGCCCCCCCGGTAAGCACCTTGCTCTGATGTGGATCCACAAGTGATGCTATTGGCCCATGTTGTTTGGGGGATTTATAGTACAATTCGTCCCAATGGTAGTGAGTTTGTAATGATTGCTGATTGTATTCACCTGTTTGTATGTGAGCGGCGCGAATGCTTTCACAGTGGGCGTTTATTTGTTGTTTAGTCTTGAAATGTATTTTCTACAATTGAATCTCAATGTGAAAGTGTCAAATATAACACATTACAGGCCATGTTTGTAATGTTTGATCATATGCGTAATAAATATTTCTTTAAACGCGGATCTTTATAGTACAAGGCACATGTCCAGCGCTAACATGAATGAAAGTGCATAGTTTGTGTATAATGTGCATCGATTGTGATCGATCAATTTTAGCTGCAATATTGTTTGTAAAACGATACAAAGTAACATCTGCCATCTGTAGTATTGTATATATATGAGTGATTGCCAAAGCAGTCATATTGTATGCGTCCCTTTAAAATCGCAGTAATAATTCCGAACTTCCCGTCTGCCATCTGTAGTATTGTATATATAAGTGATTGCCGAGACTGTCAAATTTGTATGCGTCCCTTTTAAAATCGCAATAATAATTCCGAACTTCCCGTCTGCCATCTGTAGTGATTGTATATATAAGTGATTTGGCCGAGCTGTCAATACTGTATGCGTCCCTTTAAAATTGCAATAATAATGCCGAACTTCCCGTCTGCCATCTGTAGTATTGTATATTATAAGTGGATTGCCGAGCAGTCAATATTGATGCGTCCCTTTCAAATCGCACTAATGCTGAATAACTTCCGGCTGTCATCTGTAGTATTGTATATATAAGTGATTGCCGAGATGGTCAATTTTGTATGCGACCCTTTCAATCGCACTAATACTGAATAACTTCCGGCTGTCATCTGTAGTATTGTAT
>NW_026510933.1:0-39759 GCF_027579735.1 Bombina bombina
TCCACATATAGCAGATAGCCAAACCAGTACTGAAACAGTTATCAGTAGAGGTAATGGAATATGAGAGTATATCGTCGATCTGAAAAGGGAGGTAGGAGATGAATCTCTATGACCGATAACAGAGAACCTATGAAATAGATCCCCGTGAGGAAAACCATTGCATTCAAGAGGTGATACTCCCTTCACACCCTCTGACATTCACTGTACTCTGAGAGGAATCGAGCTTCTAAATGCTGAGAAGCGCATATCACAGAAGAAAATCAAGCACAAACTTACTTCACCACCTCCATAGGGAGGCAAAGTTTGTAAAACTGAATTGTGGGTGTGGTGATGGGTGTATTTATAGGCATTTTGAGGTTTGGGAAACTTTGCCCCTCCTGGTAGGATTGTATATCCCATACGTCACTAGCTCATGGACTCTTGCCAATTACATGAAAGAAATAATCATATACATCAAATATGGACTCAAATCAAACGTTTACTTACATAATATAAATGGTTTTTTTTGCTTACCTGATAAATTCATTTCTTTCAGAATGATGATGGTCCACAGTCTTCCATATTCCATAACATATGGAATATATTTCCCGCCACTAGGAGGAGGTCAAGAACCCATACTTTAGCTTTAAAACCCTCCCACCTACCATTCCTCTCTTAGTTTTACGTATAGCAAAGTAGAGAGTAGGAAGGAAAGGTAGGAAAGGCAAAGCAGGGTCTATAGAGGTGTAATTAGAACTATTGCCCAAATATTTTAATGGGCGGGCCTGTGGAACATCATTTCAAAAGAAAAGAATTTATCATCAGGTAAGCATTAATTGTTTAATTTTGTAAAATGATGGTCCACAGTCCTCCATAACATATGGGATTAATACCCAAGCTGATGGTCTATGTTACGGAAAGGGTGGCACAATTTTTCTGGCAGTTCTTATTTAGCCGACACTGCGGCCTGAAGGACTTTTCTGCCAAAAGCTGCTTGCTAAAAAGCAAAACCTCAAGCATAAAACTCTGAAAAAAGTATGAAGATAAGACATGTTGCAGCTTTGCAAATCTGATCCAAAGATGTAAAATCATTAAAAAAAAACACAATGTTGCAATTGCTCTTGAAAAACGAAATTTATGTTTACCTGATAAATTTCTTTCTTTCTTGACACGGTGAGTCCACGGATGACCATCAATTACTGTTGGGAATATCACTCCTGGCCAGCAGGAGGAGGCAAAGAGCACCAAGGCAAAGAGCACCACAGCAAAGCTAATAAGTATCACTTCCCTTCCCACAAACCCCAGCCATTCGACCGAAGGAAAAGGAGAGAAAGGAAATAACACAAGGTGCAGAGCTGCCTGAGGTTTATATAAAAAAACCTGTCTGAAAAATACAGGGCGGGCCGTAGACTCACCGTGTCAAGAAAGAAAGAAATTTATCAGGTAAGCATGAATTTCATTTTCTTTCTAATGACACAGTGAGTCCACGGATCATCATCAATTACTGTTGGGAATCAATACCCAAGCTAGAGGAGACAGATGATAAGGAAGGGACAAGACAGGTAACCTAAACAGAAGGCACCACTGCTTGAAAAACCTTTCTCCCAAAAGAAGCCTCAGCCGAGGCAAAAGTATCAAACTTATAGAATTTAGAAAAAGTATGCAAAGATGACCAAGTTGCAGCCTTGCAAATCTGTTCCACATTGCCAATATGAAAGAAATGAATTTATTAGGTAAATTCTTACATAAATTATGTTTTTGCAATGAGTGTTCCGTCAGGGTAATACCTAGAGGAACATGACTAAATTATTGGGGGGGGGGGGGTGTAGCAGAGAAGAGCCTTGCTCCCCGCCAGTCCAGTAGTACAATGATATAGCATACTTTTACAATATATACACAATACAGTAGTCAGCAGGTAGGGCTATGTGACCCAAACAGGGAAAAGGTAGAACACAGAAATAAAAGGTAGAACAACATCAATGTAACTTTTATATAACAGTTGTCGACTGTCTTTAGTGGATATCTCAGTGTAATCTGGTCTAGTCTACAGGAAATGGCTCTTCTTTCAGGATTATCTAGGCCAATGAAACCTTCCAGAGAGGTCTAGATCCGTAGCTAGCATCCCTAAGATCCTACCATGCCAGGCATCTCTCTGAGAGTGTTATTGCTGTCTATGTTCATTGCAGTAAGGTGTAGCCCAAGGGCGGGCGAGGGTCCTGGGTGCAGTGTTGTTTAGTTAGTGTTAGCTATCTAGTGTGTGGGGATACACTCACTCCCCCCAAGGCTGCTGATACCTGCTAGTATTTCTTATAAAGTGATAGCTTGGTCTATTGTGAGCTCTGGGAATTGCGTATATCTGAGTGTATCACACTAATCTTCTGTTAAAATGGTAGGCCTGTGGTAACTCACAGGAGGGCAACTGCGGTTTGACTGAGCCTAGGAAATGGAAGATCCACTGGGTCTCAAGCTAGATCTAACAAAACCTGTTTGCAGGTAAACATCATTTTAATCAGCAGGTTAAGCATCACCAGAAATAGTAAAGAGTGATTTCAATTTATACTTTGCCTTCTAATCATCTGTCTATGTCCCAGTTTTATCTGCCCCTACATAAACATTGTTGCATTGAACTAAACCTGTTTACAGGAAAACATCTCTCTGGTCAACCATGAAATATTAACAACAAAAACAAGAAATAACTGACATACTTACTTACTTACGCCTAGATTTAGAGTTCTGCGTTAGCCGTCAAAACCAGCGTTAGAGGCTCCTAACGCTGGTTTTGGGCTACCGCTTGTATTTAGAGTTTTGTAGGTAAGGGTCTAACGCTCACTTTGAAGCCGCGACTTTTCCATACCGCAGATCCCCCTATGCCATTTGCGTATCCTATCTTTTCAATGGGATCTTTCTAACGCCGGTATTTAGAGTCTTGGCTGAAGTGAGCGTTAGAAATCTAACGACAAAACTCCAGCCGCAGAAAAAATCCAGGAGTTAAGAGCTTTCTGCGCTAACTCTGGTTCATAAAGCTCTTAACTACTGTGCTCTAAAGTACACTAACACCCATACACTACCTATGTACCCCTAAACCGAGGTCCCCGCACATCGCCGCCACTCTATTAAAAATTTTTAACCCCTAATCTGCCGACCGCACACCGCCGCCACCTACGTTATCCTTATGAACCCCTAATCTGCTGCCCCTAACACCGCCAACCCCTATATTATATTTATTAACCCCTAATCTGCCGCCCCCAACGTCGCCACCACCTACCTACAATTATTAACCCCTAATCTGCCGACCGGACCTCACTGCTACTATAATAAATGTATTAACCCCTAATCCGCCTCACTCCTGCCTCAATAAACCTATAATAAATAGTATTAATCCCTAATCTGCCCTCCCTAACATCGCCGACACCTAACTTCAAGTATTAACCCCTAATATGCCGACCGGACCTCACCGCTACTTTAATAAATTTATTAACCCCTAAAGCTAAGTCTAACCTTAACACTAACACCCCCCTAAGTTAAATATAATTTAAATCTAACGAAATAAATTAACTCTTATTAAATAAATTATTCCTATTTAAAGCTAAATACTTACCTGTAAAATAAATCCTAATATAGCTACAATATAACGAATAATTATATTGTAGCTATTTTAGGATTTATATTTATTTTACAGGCAACTTTGTATTTATTTTAACCAGGTACAATAGCTATTAAATAGTTATTTACTATTTAATAGCTACCTAGTTAAAATAATTACAAAATTACCTGTAAAATAAATCCTAACCTAAGTTACAATTAAACCTAACACTACACTATCAATAAATTAATTAAATAAAATACTTACAATTATCTACAATTAAACCTAACACTACACTATCAATAAATTAATTAAATACAATACCTACAAATAAATACAATTAAATAAACTAACTAAAGTACAAAAAATAAAAAAGAACTAAGTTACAAAAAATAAAAAAATATTTACAAACAAACAATTTTAAACTAATTACACCTACTCTAAGCCCCCTAATAAAATAACAAAGCCCCCCAAAATAAAAAAATGCCCTACCCTATTCTAAAATTAAAATAGAAAAGCTCTTTTACCTTACCAGCCCTTAAAAGGGCCTTTTGCGGGGCATGCCCCAAAGAATTCAGCTCTTTTGCCTGGAAAAAAAAAAACATACAATACCCCCCCACCAACATTACAACCCACCACCCACATACCCCTAATCTAACCCAAACCCCCCTTAAATAAACCTAACACTAAGCCCCTGAAGATCTCCCTACCTTATCTTCACCACACCGGGTATCAGCGATCCGTCCAGGCTCCGATGTCTTGATCCAAGCCCAAGCGGGGGCTGAAGAGTGACGTCCATCCTCCG
The DNA here is from genome assembly GCF_027579735.1 of Bombina bombina. Lineage (NCBI taxonomy): Eukaryota > Metazoa > Chordata > Amphibia > Anura > Bombinatoridae > Bombina > Bombina bombina. Next base: position 4,368 of record NW_026510933.1, read on the forward strand.
GCTGAAGTCTTGATCCAAGCGGCGGCTGAAGAATTCCATCATCGGGCAGAAGTCTTCATCCTATCCGGGCAGAAGAGGAGATCCGGACCGGCAAACATCTTCATCCAAGCGGCATCTTCTATCTTCTTCCATCCATCGACGAGCGGCTCCATCATCAAGACCTCCGGCGCGGATCCATCCTCTTCTTCCGACGTCCTAAGTCCGAATGAAGGTTCCTTTAAATGACGTCATCCAAGATGGCGTCCCTCGAATTCCGATTGGCTGATAGGATTCTATCAGCCAATCAGAATTAAGATAGGAAAATTCTGATTGGCTGATGGAATCAGCCAATCAGATTCAAGTTCAATCCGATTGGCTGATCCAATCAGCCAATCAGATTGAGCTTGCATTCTATTGGCTGATCGGAACAGCCAATAGAATGCGAGCTCAATCTGATTGGCTGATCCAATCAGCCAATTGGATTGAACTTGAATCTGATTGGCTGATTCAATCAGCCAATCAGATTTTTCCTAACTTAATTCCGATTGGCTGATAGAATCCTATAAGCCAATCGGAATTTGAGGGACGCCATCTTGGATGACGTCCCTTAAAGGAACCTTCATTCGTCGTTAGTCCGTCGGTGAAGAAGGATGGCTCCGTGTCGGCTGCTTGAAGATGGTCCCGCTCCGCGCCGGATGGAAGAAGATAGAAGATGCCGCTTGGATGAAGATGTCTGCCGGTCCGGATGTCCTCTTCTGCCCGGATAGGATGAAGACTTTGGACCCTCTGGAGGAGCTCTTCTTGCCGGATAGGAGGAAGACTTCGGACCCTCTTCTGGATGGATCGGTGATACCCGGCGTGGTGAAGACAAGGTAGGAAGATCTTCAGGGGCTTAGTGTTAGGTTTATTTAAGGGGGGTTTGGGTTAGATTAGGGGTATGTGGGTGGTGGGTTGTAATGTTGGTGGGGGTATTGTATGTTTATTTTTACAGGCAAAAGAGCAGAATTCTTTGGGGCATGCCCCGCAAAAGGCCCTTTTAAGGGCTGGTAAGGTAAAAGAGCTTTACAATTTTTGTTTTAGAATAGGGTAGGGCATTTTTTTTTATTTTGGGGGGCTTTGTTATTTTTTTAGGGGGCTTAGAGTAGGTGTAATTAGTTTAAAATTCTTGTAATCTTTTTTAATTTTTTGTAATTTAGTGTTTGTTTTTTTTTGTAATTTAGTGTTTGTTTGTTTTTTGTAATTTAGTTTAGTTGATATAATTGTAAATAATTGTAGATAGTTTATTTAATTTATTTATTGATAGATAGATAGTGTAGTGTTAGGTTTAATTGTAACTTAGGTTAGGATTTATTTTACAGGTAATTTTGTAATTATTTTATCTAGGTAGCTATTAAATAGTTATTAACTATTTAATAGCTATTGTACCTGGTTAAAATAAATACAAAGTTGCCTGTAAAATAAATATTAATCCTAAAATAGCTACAATATAATTATTATTTATATTGTAGCTATATTAGGGTTTATTTTACAGGTAAGTATTTAGCTTTAAATAGGATTCATTTATTTAATAAGAATTATTTTATTTCATTAGATTTAAATTATATTTAATTTAGGGGGGTGTTAGGGTTAGAGTTAGACTTAGCTTTAGGGGTTAATACATTTATTAGAGTAGCAGCGAGGTCCGGTCGGCAGATTAGGGGTTAATACTTGAAGTTAGGTGTTGGCGATGTTAGGGAGGGCAGATTAGGGGTTAATACTATTTATTATAGGGTTTTTGAGGCGGGAGTGAGGCGGATTAGGAGTTAATAACTTTATTATAGTAGCGGTGAGGTCCGGTCGGCAGATTAGGGGTTAATAATTGTAGGTAGGTAGTGGCGACGTTGGGGGGGGGGCAGATTAGGGGTTAATAAATATTATGATGGGGTCGGCGATGTTAGGGGCAGCAGATTAGGGGTACATTGGGATAATGTAGGTGGCGGCGGTGTGCGGTCGGCAGATTAGGGGTTAAAAAACATTAATAGAGTGGCGGCGATGATGTGGGGGGGCCTCGGTTTAGGGGTACATAGGTAGTTTATGGGTGTTAGTGTACTTTAGAGCACAGTAGTTAAGAGCTTTATGAACCGGCGTTAGCCCAGAAAGCTCTTAACTCCTGGCTTTTCTCTGCGGCTGGAGTCTTGTCGTTAGATTTCTAACGCTCACTTCAACCAAGACTCTAAATACCAGCATTAGAAAGATCCCATTGAAAAGATAGGATACGCAATTAGCATAGGGGGATCTGCGGTATGGAAAAGTTGCGGCTGGAAAGTGAGCGTTAGACCCTTTCATGACTGACTCTAAATACCAGGGGGGCGGTAAAAACCAGCGTTAGGACCCCCTAACGCTAGTTTGGACGGCTAACACAGAACTCTAAATCTAGGCGTATATCCTCTTCCTGCTACTAACTTAGAGTAATGGGAAACTGTTCCCTAAGTTGATGAGGCCACTGTCACTCTGGCTAAACGCACTACTATTCCTCTAGAAGACAGTACTTCTTTTAAAGACCGTTAGATAAAAAAAACTTGAATCTTATCTAAGAAGGGCATATTTACATACTGGCTATATTCTTAAACCAGCTATATCTCTTGCTGACATTGCTGCTGCTTTTACTTGCTGGTTATCCAGTCTAGCACAGCAATTGTCCACTGGCCCTGAATATTCTAATCTCTTGAATTAACGTCCAAATGCAAATAATTTTATTTGCAGTGCATTATTTGATATTACGAAAATTAACATAAAAAATGTCTTTAGCTATTCTCTCCAGAACAGCTTTATGACTTTAAACCCTGGAATGCTGACGTGGTATCTAAAACTAGATTACTATCCCTTTCTTTCCCAGGAAATATATTGTTTGGATCTCAACTGGATTCTATTATTTCTACTATTACTATTACTGGAGGTAAAGGAGCTTTTCTTTCTCAGTTAAAAGGGAAATTTAAAGCTCCCAATCATTTTCGTTCCTTTTTTCAGAAACTCTCTCTCCTTAAAGGGATATTCCAGACAAAATTGGAAACCACATGGATGCATTTCGGTATTGAACAGAAACATTTTTGTAATATACATGTATTAGCAAAAATGATTCTAATAAAAGCTACAGCTGTTTCAAAAGAGTATTTAAGTATGCACCATGCACCAGCATTTTAAACACAGCAATTGCTCAGAGAGCCTAATGTACATGTACCATATATTGACTCAATTTGTTAATTACTGACCTGATAAAAGCCCCACTGATTATCTGAGCAGCTGCAATATTTAAAATGTAGGTGCACTGAGAGTATCTAGCTATGCTTCACATGCACGTGCAGAGACAAATGTTAACCTTAAAACAGTGATAACTTTTACTAGAAGCATTTTTGCCAATACATGTATATTGCAAATATGTTTCTATTCAAAGATGTAAATAATCTATGTGCATTTAAATTTTGACCGGAATGTCCCTTTAAACTCTCTGATTCAGTCTGAAGTCCCACTTCAAATTGGAATAAATCCAAACAGAATAAGAAACCTAATCCAGTCTCTAAGACCTCATGAAGGTACGGCCCCCAGGGAATTAAAACTTTTTCAAAAAGCTTGGTTGCAAGCTGTCCTAAACCCTGTATTCAAAACAAACATTATTTCTCAGGGATATCAAATTGGATTCAGAATAAGACCTCCTACAGGAAGGTTTTTTTCTCACCCATATTCCAAAATATCATATTAAAGCTCAGGATTTTCTACAATCTGTCTCAGATCTGGAAAATATGGGAGTAATTGTTCCAGTTCCTATGAAGGAACAGGGGATGGGATTTTATTCAAATCTCTTCATTGTACCAAAGAAGGAAAGCTCTGGATCTGAAAACTCTAAACAAATTTGTAAGAATTCTACCTTTCAAATGGAAACTATAAGGACTATTCTGCCTTTTTGTTCAACAAGGTTACTTTATGTCCACAAAAGATTTACAGGATGCTTACCTTCACATCCCAATTGACCCAGAACATTACCAGTTTCTGAGGTTTTCTTTTCTGGAAAAGCATTATCAGTTTGTTGCTCTTCCGTTTGGTCTAGCTACAGCTCCAAGAATATTTACCAAGGTTATCAGTGCCCTTTTATCTGTAATCAGATCTCAGGGTATTGCAGTATTTCCTTACCTGGACGATATCTTGGTACTAGCTAAATCTTATTTAGCAGAATCTCACACAAAACAATTGTTGTTTCTTCAAAGACATGGTTGGAGGATCAATTTAATCAAAATTTCCTTTATTCCTCAGACAAAGGTCACCTTTTTAGGTTTCCATATAGATTCAGTTTCCATGACTATTTCTCTTACAGAAAAGAGACACACACAATTGATATCAACTTGTCTGAACCTTCAGTCTCTCTCATTCCCTTCAGTGGCTCTGTGTATGGAAGTGCTAGACCTCATGATTGCAGCTTCGGATCCAATTCCATTTGCTTGATTTAATATGAAACCTCTTAAGCTTTGTATGCTGTGCCAATGGCGCAAGGATTATACTGGAATATCCCAGCACCAATCTCTAACTTGGTGGCTGAATCACTCGTCTGTTATTCAGGGGGCTTCTTTTGCTGGTCCTACCTGAATAGTGATCACCAAAGTCTTTCAGGTTGGGGAGCTGTCTGGGGTCCCTGGCAGCACAAGGGGTTTGGAATCCTCGGGAGGCATGGTTACTCCGTGCTCTCTTTAGGGCCCTTCGGGCTTGGCCCCTATTGAAAAGTGAGCCTTATCTCCGTTTTCAGACAATGTTATGGCAGTAGCTTATGTGAATCATCAAGCGGGAACTTGAAGTTCCCTTACCATGATATAAGTATCTCAAATCTTTTCTTGGGCAGAAACCAATTCCTGCCTCATAACTGTGATTCACATCCCAGATGTAGACAACTGGGAGGCAGGCAGACTACCTAAGTCATCAGTTCCTACATCCAGGAGAGTGGTCTCTCCACCAAAATGTGTTCTCTCTGATTGTAAAACACTGGGGCTTACCAGAGACAGATCTGATGGCCTCTTGTTTAAACAACAAACTTTCCAGTTACCTTACGAGGTCCAGGGGTCCTCAGGCAGATGTATAGGATGCTCTAGCAGGACCCTGCTCTTTCCAGCCTGCTTATATATTCACCCCTCTGGTCCTGCTCTCCAGAGTGATTTCCAAAATAGAATTTGAACAATCATTTGTTATCCTGATAGCCCCAGCATGAACTCACAGGATTTGGTATGCGGATCTGGTCCAAATGTCCAGTTGCCCGTCGTGGCCTTTTCTAAGGCCAGACTTTCTGTCTCAAGATCCCTTCTCCCATCCAGATCTAAAGTCTCTCAACTTAATGGCATGGAAATTGAACGCTTAGTTCTCAGTCATAGAGGATTCTCTGACTCTGATAAACACTATGATTCAGGCCCGCAAGCCCATTTCTAGGGAAATCAATCACAAAGTTTGTAAAACTTATATTTTGTAGTGTACCTACCCATGATTACTCCTGGCATTCTTTTAGAATTCATAGGATTCTTCAGTTTTACAGAATGGTTTTGTCAGGATTTTAGCATATGGTTGTATACCTTTAAGTTTCCTATCCAATAGTTTCATCACGCCCCCTATAAAACACCTGGTCACACCTAAAGCCTTGCTTAGTATTTTGTGAACTTCCTGTAGTCACACCTTCACCTAAGCTGGAGCTAAACTTCGTTTTTCTCTCAAACCACAGTCTGCCTTACTTTGGAATTTCATAGTCTATTTGTGTGTGCAAAAGGATTTATTATTCTGCCATTCTTTTTTATAGACTGTCATCTCTCCTGCAAAGGAAACAGCAAGCGTATCTGTTACGCATAACATCAGAGGAGACAAATAACACCCAGTCCTATATCTTCTGAACAGAATTCTGTGGAATCTACTTATCAAGGTAATCTACTGCTGTTCCGCTACATTAAACAACTTAATTCTATTTAGATTCACTCTGCAGCTCTCACCTTCGGCATCTGCTGTGTGCAGACTGACGTCACACGCTGAACTCTCTAACTCCTGCGGTCTCACTGCTTAATCACCTCCCCCTCAGCAACAGAGTCTCAAGGAGCTGCTGTGTGCACCGGACTGTTAACTCCTTCAGTGTTAAGTAAGTTGCTTCTTTCAAACTATTCTGGAATCTATTTAAAGCTACAACTGAAATATAGACTGCATGTTTCATTTAAACAGAAGCAATTGATTTAAATCCACTTCAGTACGCTACTACCATTACTGACTGTTTGCTAAAAGCTTCCTAATAGAAAGTATTGCATTCCATTTGTTTCTCATCCTGCTTGCTAATTACTAACCTGCTAAAGAGTCTTCAATTATACCTATCTAACACTGCTGTATCTGAAGCTTGCTTTAACTTAAGAATTCCAGTTGAATTTGCTACTGTCTGTTAAAATAACAGTTCAGAGTAAACCTAAGTAACATCTTATCTAATAAATACACTAATTCAAAGGTGGCACTTTTAATAGAGTTCACTTAAAAGATTGGTGTGACAATTCAAATATATTAGACTAAGATTTCCTCCACTCTAACTACACCATAAACCTAAGAAATATTAGGTTTATTACATAATACTAAGCCTTAAAAAGTAATAGGAAGTTATTAGTATGGATCCTGCTGAACTACCACAAATTGTGTATAATTTAAATCAGAAAGTTGATCAGATGGGGCAAGCAATTTTGGATTTGCAGGTGGAGAACCAGGTGTTAAGAGAATTGATTAAGGACACTAAGAATCAAAGATTTCAAGCACCAGAACCCCAGGTATGTCTTCCCGAAGTGTTTTCAGGTGAAAGAAGGAATTACAGGCAATTCAAAAATGCCTGTTATTTACTGTATAACTTAAAGCCACTTACTTACCCTACTGACAGGGTGAAGGTACTCACTACTGTCTCATTTTTAAAAGCTGAACCAAGAAAATGGGCAGATCAATTGTTTGAATCTAATTCTCCACTACTAAATTCTTTGACAGATTTTTTTGAAGCTTTAGATGAGTTATATCAGGAGACTGATGTGCAACTGACCGCTGAACAAAGAATGAGAAGTCTAAAGCAAGGTAAGAAACCGGTTGAAGATTATACAGCAGAATTTAAGTTATATGCATCTGACTCCTCATGGAGTATGATATCTCTCAGGAACCAATATAGATTGGGACTGTCAGAAAGCATTAAGGATGAGCTCGCTCGAATTGAATTGCCATCTAATTTAGAAGCTCTGATAAAATTAGCCACACAAATAGACAGAAGATTGCGAGAAAGGAAGGCAGAACGCGTACAAATTGATTCAACAACACGGGCCCAAGCCTCTGGCTATTCTGCAGCGTCTACATCCTCTACGAACCACACAACACCTATGGAGATAGGAGTCCTTAGAGGACCACTCACCCCTGAGGAGCGTTTGAGAAGAAGATCTAAACAGTTGTGTATGTACTGCGCCAATCCGAATCACACAGTTTCTGATTGCCCCACCTTACGCAGGAATAAACAAAAAAGTAAGTGTATTTTCTTACATAATGCACGTTACTCAAATAAATCATCTACTTACTGCAATCTTTCTCTCCTACTACAGTGGGACCTTAGAAGACTGGAAACAGAAGCCATCATAGATTCTGGAGCCTTCGGCAACTTTATTGATTCAACACTTGTAACCAACAATAAAATACCTTCTGTTAAGAAAGAAATACCAGTGTCTCTTAAAGTTATTGATGGTTCATCACTTACTGTGGGTCCCATCACACATCATACCGTACCACTACTTGTCACCACTGACATGGGTCATACTGAATATATCACATTCGATATTATTCCATCTCCACATTTCCCTATAATTTTAGGTATACATTGGTTACAATTACATAACCCTAAGATAGATTGGACCTCCTTCGCTATCTCACTTCAATCTTCTTATTGTACTAATACTTGTTACCCACAACATGAAACAGTACTATCACTCATAGAAGAAGTCCCTATTCCTGAACAATATGAAGATTTTAAGGAGGTCTTTAGTAAAACTGAAGCAGAAGCCTTACCACCCCACAGGGTATATGACTGCCCTATAGAACTTATCCCTGGATCAACTCTTCCAGTGGGACACCTTTACCCTTTGAGCCAGGCAGAACTTGATCATTTGAAGCAATATCTACAGGAAAACCTGAAAAAAGGGTTTATTCGCCCTTCATCGTCACCCACTGCTGCTGGAATGTTCTTTGTGACAAATAAAGACGCCAGTTTGAGACCGATAATCGACTACAGAGAGTTGAACAAACGCACAGTTAAAAACCGCTATCCACTTCCCCTCATCCCAGAATTAATCGAACGTCTCACTAAGGCTACAATATTCACCAAACTTGATCTGCGTGGCGCATACAACCTAATCCGTATTAGGGAAGGTGATGAATGGCTTACTGCCTTCCGAACCAGATACGGATTATTCGAATATCTTGTAATGCCATTCGGCCTTTGTAATGCGCCCGCAGCATTCCAACACTTCATAAACGACATATTTCGTGACCTACTGGACATCTGCGTCGTGGTATATCTTGACGACATACTGATATATTCCAGTTCTCTCTCTCAACACATAAAGCATGTACGCTGGGTATTGGCTAGATTGAAGGTTCACAAATTGTATGCAAAATTGGAGAAATGTTCGTTTCATCAAACCTCAATATCTTTTCTGGGGTACACAATTTCCCCTTCAGGGATACAAATGCAAATGGAGAAGGTTGATGCAGTAAGAGATTGGCCAGTACCAACAAACAAAAAGGAACTACAGAGGTTTCTTGGCTTCACTAACTATTATCGAAAATTTATCAAAAACTTTTCTGCTATTGTAAAACCACTTACACAACTCACAGGTGCATCTGTACCTTTCCACTGGACACAAAGTCATCTTGAAGTTTTTCAACAACTGAAAGAATGTTTCATATCCGCCCCTATACTACGATTTCCAAACATCAACCTACAATTTGTGTTAGAAGTAGACTCTTCTGATTATGCAATTGGAGCAGTGTTATCTCAACGTACATCTCAAGATGAACCATTGCATCCAGTTTCTTTCTTTTCCAAAATCATGTCCCCTGCAGAGATGAACTACACAATCGGAGACAAGGAATTGTTGGCTATTAGAAGATCCCTTGAATTTTGGAGGCATTTACTAGAAGGTGCTCATCATCCTATCATAATTTTTACAGATCACAAAAATCTACAATACCTCCAAAATAACAAGACCTTGTCCGCACGACAAGTAAGATGGAGCCTTTACTTTTCCAGGTTTGATTTTCAGATCATCTATCGACCTGCTCATAAAAACGGTAAAGCAGATGCCCTCTCCAGACATATGTCAAACAAATCAGAACCATCGATACCTAATACTATCATCCCAGCAGAAAAATTCATTGGGATTACCTCAGACTTCCTTACAGAAGTAAAGAATTCTTCTTCAAATCAAGCTCCACTTACAAACAAAGATACAACTTTAATAGATGGCGTCTACTATTTCAACAAACGTATTTTTCTTCCAACAGAACTACGACAAAAGGTACTTGTTGAGCATCATGATTCACCCTTGGCAGGACATCCAGGAGTTAAAAGAACATTAGAACTACTTTCCAGGAATTTCTGGTGGCCACAGATGAAAAACACAGTCACAGAATACATTAAAAGTTGTGTTACATGTCAGATATCAAAGACTGACAGAGCTTCACCTTACGGATTACTAATCTCTTTACCAGTATCGAACCAACCTTGGCAACAAATTGGTGTTGATTTTATAGTAGATTTACCTCCCTCAAAAAACCAAACCACTATAATGGTTGTTATAGATACATTCACTAAAATGGCTCATTTTTTGCCATACCATAAACTACCCACATCTTCCGAAACTGCCACACTCTTCCTGGACAACATATTGAAATTACATGGGTTACCTACAGTGATCATCTCCGATAGAGGTACTCAGTTTACCTCCCGTTTTTGGAAGGATCTCTGTAAAACTCTGAATATCCAACACCATTACACTACCTCCTTTCACCCACAAGCAAACGGACAGACTGAGAGGGTAAATCAGTGGTTAGATGAGTATCTCCGATGCTTCTGCTCCTATCAACAAAGTGATTGGGTGAAATTCTTACCTTACGCAGAATACGCTTATAATAATCTAACTAGTTCATCAACTAAACTAACCCCATTTTACGCTAATTATGGGTTCCATCCTAGATTCACTTCCATCTCTTCTAACCCATCCAACTCCCCACTAGTAGACGACTTAAAAAATACCATCTTGGATAATTTCAACTTTATTAAGGATAACATTCAGAAAGCTCAAGCCTCTCAAAAAAGCTACTACGATTTGAGACATAGAAAACCACCTGACTATAAAGTTGGGGACCAAGTGTGGTTATCAACAAAGAATTTGAAATTCCATTTTCCCAGTAAGAAGCTTGTTCAAAAATTTTGTGGTCCTTTTCCAATAACGAAAGTGGTAAACAACAATGCAGTTACCCTACAGTTGCCCTCCTCCATGTCAATCCACCCTACCTTCCATGTCTCCTTGTTAAAACCTTATTTGCCAACCAGATCTTCTGTTCCTCTGATACCCACAGCTATGACACCCTCGGATACTGACGTTTTTGAGGTTCAACGGATCATGGATTCTCGATACTCTAGAGGGGTTCTCCAATACCTTGTGCGATGGAAGAACTTCACTGAAGAAGAAGATAGTTGGGAACCTTCTACCAATTTATCGGCACCACGTCTGGTGTCTTTATTTCACCGACGATACCCAGACCGTCCTAGACCCCAAGCTGAGGATCAGCTTGCTTGAGGAGGGGGTCATGTCAGGATTTTAGCATATGGTTGTATACCTTTAAGTTTCCTATCCAATAGTTTCATCACGCCCCCTATAAAACACCTGGTCACACCTAAAGCCTTGCTTAGTATTTTGTGAACTTCCTGTAGTCACACCTTCACCTAAGCTGGAGCTAAACTTCGTTTTTCTCTCAAACCACAGTCTGCCTTACTTTGGAATTTCATAGTCTATTTGTGTGTGCAAAAGGATTTATTATTCTGCCATTCTTTTTTATAGACTGTCATCTCTCCTGCAAAGGAAACAGCAAGCGTATCTGTTACGCATAACATCAGAGGAGACAAATAACACCCAGTCCTATATCTTCTGAACAGAATTCTGTGGAATCTACTTATCAAGGTAATCTACTGCTGTTCCGCTACATTAAACAACTTAATTCTATTTAGATTCACTCTGCAGCTCTCACCTTCGGCATCTGCTGTGTGCAGACTGACGTCACACGCTGAACTCTCTAACTCCTGCGGTCTCACTGCTTAATCACCTCCCCCTCAGCAACAGAGTCTCAAGGAGCTGCTGTGTGCACCGGACTGTTAACTCCTTCAGTGTTAAGTAAGTTGCTTCTTTCAAACTATTCTGGAATCTATTTAAAGCTACAACTGAAATATAGACTGCATGTTTCATTTAAACAGAAGCAATTGATTTAAATCCACTTCAGTACGCTACTACCATTACTGACTGTTTGCTAAAAGCTTCCTAATAGAAAGTATTGCATTCCATTTGTTTCTCATCCTGCTTGCTAATTACTAACCTGCTAAAGAGTCTTCAATTATACCTATCTAACACTGCTGTATCTGAAGCTTGCTTTAACTTAAGAATTCCAGTTGAATTTGCTACTGTCTGTTAAAATAACAGTTCAGAGTAAACCTAAGTAACATCTTATCTAATAAATACACTAATTCAAAGGTGGCACTTTTAATAGAGTTCACTTAAAAGATTGGTGTGACAATTCAAATATATTAGACTAAGATTTCCTCCACTCTAACTACACCATAAACCTAAGAAATATTAGGTTTATTACAGGTTTAGATAAAGGTTTATCTGCTAGTTCTTTGAAAGGACAAATCTCTGCCCTTTCTGTATTATTTCAAAGGAAGATTGCTATCATTCATGATGTTTATTGTTTTGTTCAGGCTTAAATAAGGATTAAACCTGTTATTAGTTCAATTTCTCCTTCTTGGAGTCTTAATCTAGTATTAAAAGTTTTGCAGGCTCCTCCTTTTACAGGAAAGTGTTGATTCTTTTGGCTATCTGCTCTGCTAGAAGAGTTTCAGAATTGTCTGCTCTCTCTTGTGAGTCTCCTTATCTGATTTTCCATCAAGATAAAGCTGTTTTGCGGACCACATTTCAATTTTTACCTAAAGTTATTTTCTCACACAACAATAATAGGGAAACTGATTCCTCATTGTGTCCTAATCCAAAAAATGCTACTGAAAAATCTTTACATTCTTTGGACGTTGTTATTGCATTGAAATACGTTGATGCTACTAAGGTTTTCAGACTTCTAGTCTGTTTGTTCTTTTTTTCTGGTCCTAAGAAAGGCCAGGAGGTCTCTGCTATGTCTTTACTTCTTGGTTGAAACTTTTGATTCCCAAAGCTTATTTGGAGGCAGGTCAGTCTCCGCCACAGAGAATTACAGCTTATTCTTCTAGATAGGTTGCCACAAGAATAAGGCTTCAGTTGATTACATTTGCAAAGCGGCATACCTTTTCTAAATTGTACCATATTGTAGTTTCTTTCATGTAATTAGCAAGAGTCCATGAGCTAGTGACGTATGGGATATACATTCCTACCAGGAGGGGCAAAGTTTCCCAAACCTCAAAATGCCTACAAATACACCCCTCACCACACCCACAAATCAGTTTTACAAACTTTGCCTCCTATGGAGGTGGTGAAGTAAGTTTGTGCTAGATTCTACGTTGATATGCGCTCCGCAGCAGGTTGGAGCCCGGTTTTCCTCTCAGCGTGCAGTGAATGTCAGAGGGATGTGAGGAGAGTATTGCCTATTTGAATTCAATGATCTCCTTCTACGGGGTCTATTTCATAGGTTCTCTGTTATCGGTCGTAGAGATTCATCTCTTACCTCCCTTTTCAGATCGACGATATACTCTTATATATATATATATACCATTACCTCTGCTGATTTTCGTTTCAGTACTGGTTTGGCTTTCTACAACATGTAGATGAGTGTCCTGGGGTAAGTAAGTCTTATTTTCTGTGACACTCTAAGCTATGGTTGGGCACTTTTTTATAAAGTTCTAAATATATGTATTCAAACATTTATTTGCCTTGACTCAGGATGTTCAACATTCCTTATTTCAGACAGTCAGTTTCATATTTGGGATAATGCATATGAATAAATCAATTTTTTCTTACCTTAAAATTTGACTTTTCCCTGTGGGCTGTTAGGCTCGCGGGGGCTGAAAATGCTTCATTTTATTGCGTCATTCTTGGCGCGGACTTTTTTGGAGCAAAATTTTTTTTCTGTTTCCGGCGTCATACGTGTCGCCGGAAGTTGCGTCATTTTTTACGTTCTTTTGCGCCAAAAGTGTCGGCGTTCCGGATGTGGCGTCATTTTTGGCGCCAAAAGCATTTAGGCGCCAAATAATGTGGGCATCTTTTTTGGCGCTAAAAAAATATGGGCGTCACTATTGTCTCCACATTATTTAAGTCTCATTATTTATTGCTTCTGGTTGCTAGAAGCTTGTTCACTGGCATTTTTTCCCATTCCTGAAACTGTCATTTAAGGAATTTGATAAATTTTGCTTTATATGTTGTTTTTTCTATTACATATTGCAAGATGTCCCACATTGAAACTGAGTCAGAAGATACTTCTGGAAAATCGCTGCCTGGTGCTGGAGCTACCAAAGCTAAGTGTATCTGCTGTAAACTTATGGTATCTGTTCCTCCAGCTGTTGTTTGTACTGATTGTCATGACAAACTTGTTAATGCAGATAATATTTCCTTTAGTACTGTTACATTACCTGTTGCTGTTCCGTCAACATCTAATACTCAGAGTGTTCCTGATAACATAAGAGATTTTGTTTCTAAATCCATTAAGAAGGCTATGTGTTATTCCTCCTTCTAGTAAACGTAAAAAGTCTTTTAAAACTTCTCATTTTTCAGATGAATTTTTAAATGAACATCATCATTCTGATTCTGATAATGGTTCTTCTGGTTCAGAAGATTCTGTCTCAGTGGTTGATGCTGATAAATCTTCATATTTATTTAAAATGGAATTTATTCGTTCTTTACTTAAAGAAGTCCTAATTGCATTAGAAATTGAGGATTCTGGTCCTCTTGATACTAAATCTAAACGTTTAGATAAGGTTTTTAAATATCCTGTAGTTATTCCAGAAGTTTTTCCTGTCCCTGGTGCTATTTCTGAAGTAATTTCCAGGGAATGGAATAATTTGGGTAATTCATTTACTCCTTCTAAACGTTTTAAGCAATTATATCCTGTGCCATCTGACAGATTAGAGTTTTGGGACAAAATCCCTAAGGTTGATGGGGCTGTCTCTACTCTTGCTAAGCTTACTTGTGTTCATGTAATCTTCTTAGACCTGCTATATCTTTAGCGGATGTTGCTGCAGCTTCAACTTTTTGGTTAGAAGCTTTAGCGCAACAAGTAACAGATCATAATTCTCATAGCATTATTATTATTCAACATGCTAATAATTTTATTTGTGATGCCATCTTTGATATCATTAGAGTTGATGTCAGGTATATGTCTCTAGCTATATTAGCTAGAAGAGCTTTATGGCTTAAAAATTGGAATGCTGATATGTCTTCTAAGTCTACTCTGCTTTCCCTTTCTTTCCAGGGTAATAAATTATTTGGTTCTCAGTTGGATTCTATTATCTCAACTGTTACTGGAGGGAAAGGAACTTTTTTACCACAGGATAAAAAATCTAAAGGTAAATTTAGGTCTAATAATCGTTTTCGTTCCTTTCGTCACAACATGGAACAAAAGCCTGATCCTTCATCCTCAGGAGCGGTATCAGTTTGGAAACCATCTCCAGTCTGGAATAAATCCAAGCCTTTTAGAAAATCAAAGCCAGCTCCTAAGTCCACATGAAGGTGCGGCCCTCATTCCAGCTCAGCTGGTAGGGGGCAGATTACGTTTTTTCAAAGAAATTTGGATCAATTCCGTTCACAATCTTTGGATTCAGAACATTGTTTCAGAAGGGTACAGAATTGGCTTCAAGATAAGGCCTCCTGCAAAGAGATTTTTTCTTTCCTGTGTCCCAGTAAACCCAGCGAAGGCTCAAGCATTTCTGAAATGTGTTTCAGATCTAGAGTTGGCTGGAGTAATTATGCCAGTTCCAGTTCTGGAACAGGGGCTGGGGTTTTATTCAAATCTCTTCATTGTACCAAAGAAGGAGAATTCCTTCAGACCAGTTCTGGATCTAAAAATATTGAATCGTTATGTAAGGATACCAACATTCAAAATGGTAACTGTAAGGACTATCCTGCCTTTTGTTCAGCAAGGGCATTATATGTCTACAATAGATTTACAGGATGCATATCTGCATATTCCGATTCATCCTGATCACTTTCAGTTTCTGAGATTCTCTTTCCTAGACAAGCATTACCAGTTTGTGGCTCTGCCGTTTGGCCTAGCAACAGCTCCAAGAATTTTTACAAAGGTTCTCGTTGCCCTTCTGTCTGTAATCAGAGAACAGGGTATTGTGGTATTTCCTTATTTGGACGATATCTTGGTACTTGCTCAGTCTTCACATTTAGCAGAATCTCATACGAATCGACTTGTGTTGTTTCTTCAAGATCATGGTTGAAGGATCAATTTACCAAAAAGTTCATTGATTCCTCAGACAAGGGTAACCTTTTTAGGTTTCCAGATAGATTCAGTGTCCATGACTCTATCTTTGACAGACAAGAGACGTCTAAAATTGATCTCAGCTTGTCAAAACCTTCAGTCACAATCATTCCCTTCGGTAGCCTTATGCATGGAAATTCTAGGTCTTATGACTGCTGCATCGGACGCGATCCCCTTTGCTCGTTTTCACATGCGACCTCTTCAGCTCTGTATGCTGAACCAGTGGTGCAGGGATTACACAAAGATATCTCAAGTAATATCTTTAAAACCGATTGTACAACACTCTCTGACGTGGTGGACAGATCACCATCGTTTAGTTTAGGGGGCTTCTTTTGTTCTTCTGACCTGGACTGTAATTTCAACAGATGCAAGTCTTACAGGTTGAGGAGCTGTGTGGGGGTCTCTGATAGCACAAGGGGTTTGGGAATCTCAGGAGGTGAGATTACCGATCAATATTTTGGAACTCCGTGCAATTTTCAGAGCTCTTCAGTCTTGGCCTCTTCTAAAGAGATAATCGTTCATTTGTTTTCAGACAGACAATGTCACAACTGTGGCAAACATCAATCATCAAGGAGGGACTTACAGTCCTCTGGCTATGAAAGAAGTATCTCGAATTCTGGTATGGGCGGAATCCAGCCCCTGTCTAGTTTCTGCGGTTCATATCCCAGGTATAGACAATTGGGAAGCGGATTATCTCAGTCGCCAAACGTTACATCCGGGTGAATGGTCTCTTCACCCAGAGGTATTTCTTCAGATTGTTCAAATGTGGGGACTTCCAGAAATAGATCTGATGGCCTCTCATCTAAACAAGAAACTTCCCAGGTATCTGTCCAGATCCAGGGATCCTCAAGTGGAAGCAGTGGATGCATTGTCACTTCCTTGGAAGTATCATCCTGCCTATATCTTTCCGCCTCTAGTTCTTCTTCCAAGAGTAATCTCCAAGATTCTGAAGGAATGCTCGTTTGTTCTGCTGGTAGCTCCAGCATGGCCTCACAGGTTTTGGTATGCGGATCTTGTCCGGATGGCCTCTTGCCTACCGTGGACTCTTCCGTTAAGACCAGACCTTCTGTCGCAAGGTCCTTTTTTCCATCAGGATCTCAAATCCTTAAATTTAAAGGTATGGAGATTGAACGCTTGATTCTTAGTCAAAGAGGTTTCTCTGACTTTGTGATTAATACTATGTTACAGGCTCGTAAATCTGTATCTAGGGAGATATATTATAGAGTCTGGAAGACATATTTCTTGGTGTCTTTCTCATCATTTTTCCTGGCATTCTTTTAGAATTCCGAGAATTTTACAGTTTCTTCAGGATGGTTTGGATAAAGGTTTGTCTGCAAGTTCCTTGAAAGGACAAATCTCTGCTCTTTCTGTTCTTTTTCACAGAAAGATTGCTAATCTTCCTGATATTCATTGTTTTGTTCAAGCTTTGGTTCGTATAAAACCTGTCATTAAGTCAATTTCTCCTCCTTGGAGTTTGAATTTGGTTCTGGGGGCTCTTCAAGCTCCTCCGTTTGAACCTATGCATTCATTGGACATTAAATTACTTTCTTGGAAAGTTTTGTTCCTTTTGTCCATCTCTTCTGCCAGAAGAGTTTCTGAATTATCTGCTCTTTCTTGTGAGTCTCCTTTTCTGATTTTTCACCAGGATAAGGCGGTGTTGCGAACTTCTTTTAAATTTTTACCTAAGGTTGTGAATTCCAACAACATTAGTAGAGAAATTGTGGTTCCTTCATTATGTCCTAATCCTAAGAATTCTAAGGAGAAATCATTGCATTCTTTGGATGTAGTTAGAGCTTTGAAATATTATGTTGAAGCTACTAAGAATTTCCGAAAGACTTCTAGTCTATTTGTTATCTTTTCCAGTTCTAGGAAAGGTCAGAAGGCCTCTGCCATTTCTTTGACATCTTGGTTGAAATCTTTAATTCATCATGCTTATGTCGAGTCGGGTAAAACTCCGCCTCAAAGGATTACAGCTCATTCTACTAGGTCAGTTTCTACTTCCTGGGCGTTTAGGAATGAAGCTTCGGTTGATCAGATTTGCAAAGCAGCAACTTGGTCTTCTTTGCATACTTTTACTAAATTCTACCATTTTGATGTGTTTTCTTCTTCTGAAGCTGTTTTTGGTAGAAAAGTACTTCAGGCAGCTGTTTCAGTTTGAATCTTCTGCTTATAATTTCAGTTTTTTTTTCATTATAAAATTTAAACTTTATTTTGGGTGTGGATTATTTTTCAGCGGAATTGGCTGTCTTTATTTTATCCCTCCCTCTCTAGTGACTCTTGCGTGGAAAGATCCACATCTTGGGTAGTCATTATCCCATACGTCACTAGCTCATGGACTCTTGCTAATTACATGAAAGAAAACATAATTTATGTAAGAACTTACCTGATAAATTCATTTCTTTCATATTAGCAAGAGTCCATGAGGCCCGCCCTTTTTGTGGTGGTTATGATTTTTTTGTATAAAGCACAATTATTCCAATTCCTTATTTTTTATGCTTTCGCACTTTTTTCTTATCACCCCACTTCTTGGCTATTCGTTAAACTGATTTGTGGGTGTGGTGAGGGGTGTATTTGTAGGCATTTTGAGGTTTGGGAAACTTTGCCCCTCCTGGTAGGAATGTATATCCCATACGTCACTAGCTCATGGACTCTTGCTAATATGAAAGAAATGAATTTATCAGGTAAGTTCTTACATAAATTATGTTTTTGCTTTGTCAGAAGCAGCCTTTTGTACAAAGGTCCTTCAGGCAGTTGTCTGTTTGATAATTGTGCCTATATATTAAGTTTTGTCATAAAAGACTTTATTTTTGGATTATGGATTTAATTTGTCAGTGAAAAAAGCTGTATTTATTTTATCCCTCCCTTTATTACTCGTGGACTTCCACATCTTGGGTATTATATCCCATACGTAACAGGTCGTGGACTCTTGCTACCTATATGAAAGAAAACATCATTTATATCTTACCTGATAAATTCATTTATTTTATGGTGGTGATAGACAACAAGCCCCTCACCTGTTTGGGGTTGCTTTTTGTTTAAGCACTTCTTTTTTCCCTGCTCCTAATTTTGGCTTTTACTCCTTCTAAACACCTCACCACTTGGGTATACGTCAAAATAAGGTATGAGTGAGGTGGGAGGGGTTTTATAGGCTTTTGGGAAACTTCGCCTCCCCCTGGTATGACTGTATATCCCATACGTAACAGATTGTGAACCCTCCCCACTATGAAAGAAATTCATGGAGGGGTGTCCGTTGTTCCTGTTTTTTTCAGACCTTTTCACTGGGTGTCCCAGCCTAACCTCATCAACAATGCTAAACTGGGAGCTTCTAAGTAAATTTTTAAAAGGTTTTATACTGGATTTTTAGATCAGTATCTGTGCTTATTCTTCTTTATAGTAGTGTCTATTGAATGAAGAAACATGAAAATGTGTGTATACTGTCCCTTTAATTTGCCAACACCTCACACTACTGATAATTTCCCTAGTCAACATGAAGTGGACTTTCAGTGTGGGGATACAGGACACTGTTGCACTTCTGGATGAGCATCAGCAAGGGTTCTATCAAGTGTTGGCTCGCTTATTCTGGACTAGTCTGAGGGTCTCTTTTGAGCATATTGCTGTTAGCATTAGGGCTAAGGCGCATATATTGCTGTGCCCTGGTGTGGATCTGGTTTTCAAGGAAGTAACCAAAATAGATACCTTTCTAGTCAGCTTTATCCTTCACAAATAGAAGTTGGCCTATGCTGGAAACCTGTGGTGGTGGACACATAGAGCAAGAGGATGGAGATCTGCTAACCCAGACGCATAGGAGCGACAGAGGGAGAGACGAAATTTATCTCCTCCTGGAAAACTTGCAGAACAAAACTAGTGAACATAGACTTTCGTTAATGTCTAGACTGGCAGAACGGTGATTGTCTGCAGCGGTGTGTGTGGTGGAGCAATAGCTCTGGGGCACTATACACAGCAGCAAAACAAAGAAATGCGAATGACCACCTTTACATCAAAGGCAATATATCTGTTAATTGTGGCAATAGTTTACCATCAACAGAACCTATGTTGCCACATTAAAGACTTTTGTGTTAAAACTTTATATAAGGTGTAGTGCTCTGATGCTGCTTTGGGTGCCACTTGCGCACTGAGCAGTTCCTATAATGAATATTATTATTTACTTCTAACTAATGAATATCCGAGGATCTGGTGAATTTCCTGTATATGTTGGTAAGATTAACTAAATTGCTATCAGCACTGTATTATTATTTGGTTCTTCCTCTCATAAATATTGTTGGACATTTATTTTCTATAGTTTTCTCAAGCTAATTTGCCTTATTCTCTTGGTATCCTTTCTTGAAGAAGCAGCAATTCACTACTGGGAGCTAGTTAACCCACTAGGTGAGCCAATAACATGAGGCATAGATGTGCAGTCATCAATCAACAGCTCCTGAGGCTACCAAGCTATTATTTTCTAACAAAGGGATACCAAGAGTACCAAACAAATGAGATAATAGAAAGAAATTGGAGGACTTCCTGTTGGAGGCGGAGCATGCAGGTAGCTGCAGGTAGCTGCAGGTGCTGTGGAAGCTACGCACCTCTGTGTGAGGCCTAATACACCACCAACAGATGCCTTTTTTGCCCTTGGCCACGTATAGGTCTGGGCTACAGGACTTTGGTCCGGCATGGGAAGTTAACGTTTTGCAGCCTAGGAGTGCACGCTGGCTGGTGCACACCATTTCTACATGGGCCCACAAACACTGGAATGAGACGCTGTCAGATAAGCATTTCTAACGCTCTGCAGGGCTGTATATCTGTGGCTACGAGTCTACCTACTTAATGCACCTGCTACCCAAACTCCGTTTTCTAAAGAACCTCTTGAGCCCACCTGCACAAAGACTGGTTTCTTTATAAACAACACGTTTTGGAGGCAGGTTATACTAAGCCGCTGCCGCAGCACTCACCTGGCAGAGCAGCTGCTACATGCGAGCGGAAGGCTCTTCTTGTCCCCGCCAAGCCTGGACCTGCACCACGAAAGACTCCGGTATTGCGAGTACACCAGAGAATACTGGGAACATGTGAGCGGAGTCCCTCTCCCTGGATGAGAGTTGCGGGTGGCAAGAAGCCCGAATCTGAGCCCCCTGGATGGGCATGCTGCCAAAGCATTAGCTCCTCCCCCATCGTGAGGTACTGGAAGCGTTTCCATACAGCGGACTTGGTTACCGCTTGGCGGGCGCTCTTTTCTCCTTGCAGGCTGTTCCCGGAGCGAAGAAGATTGGCTTGGGCGGCTGTATGATTGACTCCCGCTTCAGTGCGGGCAGGCTGGTTTACCGCGCAGGTATTTGCTCATCTGGAGTGCAGCCAGAGTTCTCCTAGCTCTGGCAGTTCGCATCTTATGACGATCGAGTGGGTACAGATCTCAAGGAGGCTCCAGATATCTGCCCCGAGGAACTACATCTAGGTTTGTCTATCGGTTCTCTGCCGACGGAAAAAAAAAAAAAGAGGTACTTTAAGCTTGCTCATCATATATGTTTGTCCGGGTGCCCTGCTGAGTACAGTGCGTAGTCTTAGCACTTGTGGGATTTATTGTCTGCACTGACACCCTCAATGGACTGTGCAAATTGCTACTGTGATATTGAACTGGGGGTGATGGACTGAGTTTGGGGCCAATGACACTCAATTTGGGGTTTGAAGGACTGAGATCCATATTTCACCTAAATGTGCATAATATATCTTGCTTGTCCTCCACAGGTCTGTCAAATTTTGAGCATTATAGGTCTAAGCAGAAGGGTTTGTTTCCCCTGGAAGCAAGAGTAAGGAGATGAGCACTTATATGAGTAACTTGCTTTGCGGTGTTATCTGAGGCAAAAACATAAGGGGCTGATTTTTACAGATTTTCCTTTGCTGACAGTTAACCCGTGCTAGAGAGTGTTGAGGTTGATTTCTACGCATGGTAGATAAATGATATAAAATGGGCAGTATGCCACACAGGCTTTGATAAATTCATTCTCTCACCTGAATGCTATCCTTAAGTTAATAGTACTAAATATTAGGGCATTGAAGGATATTCCCTTTAGATCAATCTTTAGCTACAAATTATTGCAAATTTAATGTGGGGCAGGTAATTCCTTGTAGGGTGGCTATATACTAAAAAAATATCTATCTACAATTTTTATATCTTTTTATTCTATATTCATCTGTATAGCTAAAAGTCTTGTATCATGAGGTTTAAATCGACACTGTAACATACACCAGAAGGAGTTTAGAAACTGAGAACAGAGTTTTCAGAAAGCATAGTATTCTAGATAAAAGTTAAATTTTTAGGGAACTTTGGGAGTGTAAGTGAAACAAAAAAACACTATATCACTTGTAGAGCACACATTGGGGTTTTTTTTTTCTATTTTTGTTTTTTTTCTATATTTTTTTTACCAATTGTATTACACATATAATATAGAGGGTTGCTGCATGAGATTTATCACCTAGTAACAACCGGTTAGAGCACTATAAGTACTTGTTTGAGAATTCGGAGTTGTCTCCCTTATCTGTAAGCTATATAGATAGTAACTGTCACAGCACAGACAAGTTACAGTCACGTCCTGTCCATGGACAAATACATTAATCCAAAAAGCTCACCCTCCAATATGCCTCCTAAAGCAAGGGACAAAAAAGGGGGCAGCAGGAATCTGGACTCTAGTATAGTCTCACCACTGGAAAAAAGTATCCCCAATCCCTTTCCCATTAATATGCCAGAATTTGCAGCTGAAGTGGCCAAATTACTTACACCTCAATTCGATATGATCAAGCAGGAGATCAGAAGTGAGATATCAAACCTCACTTTAGAGGTTAGGCAGTTTTCCTCAAGACTTGAGGAAATAGAGAATCGGATCTCGGATCTAGAGGACAGACTTAATGTAACGGATCCTACAATGGACACTCATAGCAAAATCATTTCGTCCTTGCAGGCCAAGGTGGAGGACCTTGAGGACCGATCGAGACGTAATAATCTTAAAGTGATCGGTCTGCCTGAGTCCCCTGAATTTCAAGACTTAATGAATTTTGCCACCATTATACTACCCCAGGCTTTACAGATTCCGGCTCCTGCTGCTCCCTTTTTGATCGAGAGAGTACATAGGATAGGTCAAAGGCGTGAGCACAGTGAGGCCGCACGACCCAGGCCAGTAATCTTTAAGTTCGTGAACTTCCAAGACAAGTTATTATATCTCAAACATTACAGGAAATGTGGCTCTCTCTCCGTAGGCCCCCATAAACTACTAATGTTCCAAGACTTCTCCTCTGAAACACTAACTAAGAGAAGAGATATGTCTTTTTTTTATGGGAGACTACAGAAAGAAAACTACAATATCAGACTGATTTATCCCGCAAAGCTAATAGTACAGAAAGATGGTAATACACACACACTCAATAATGTTATGGAGGCAGAGACCTTCTGTAGGGAAACAGGGATACCATGACCAGGTACCGAATTGTATTAAGGATATGCTTTTTGATCTTAGAATTTAAACATTTAATTATTAAGGGTTATGTTTTTGATGGCTATATGTTTTTCACAAGTGCAAATAAGAGACATGTCTGTTTTCTATGGGGGACTACGGAGGGAGAACTACGATATTAGATGGATTTACCCCGCAAAGTTAATTGTACAGAAAGATGGTAATACACACACACTTAATAATGTTATGGAGGCAGGGACTTACTGTAGGGAATCAGGGGTACCCTGATCACGTATCGAATTATATTAAAGATATGCTTTTTTTGATCTTAGAATTTAATCAGTTAACTAACATGAGATGTTTTTTGGCAGGCTATATGGTTTCCATAAGTGCATTCTATGTTAGCTATAGTAATGGTGGTTTTTTAAAAAAAAAAAAATTTTTTTTTTTTTTTTTTGTTTTCTTTCCTTTTTTCTCTTCTCCTCTCCTTTCCCTTTCCCTCTCCTCCTCCCCCCGCCTCCTTTTCTGTCTTGACTGTCACCTTCCGGACAGCGGTCCCCAGTTATGTTTTAGAACCTATGGAACACCTTCTGAGGGTAGGGGCCGGTAAGTTGAATAATATTGATGGCATATAATCTTAAATTTCTATCATGGAATGTAAATAATATTGATGGCATATAATCTTAAGTTAATATCCTGGAATGTAGGGGGTATTAATTCACCAATTAAAAGAAAAGCTATAATAAAACATTTGGGGAAATTTAACCCCGATATAGTTCTCCTACAGGAACTACATCTTAATATCACCGAAACCCCCAAACTTAAATCTAAGTGGGTAGGGGAAGTGGTAGCAGCTCCATTCACTTCAAGGAAGAGGGGGGTCGCAATATTGATAAACCGGAGATTGGATTATCATATAATTAATATGGAGGCTGATCCCGAAGGGAGATTTTTAATACTTGAAATAGAAATTAAGCATATTAGATATATAATTTGCAACATATACGGACCCAATCAAATTGACCATACATTCTGGTCAGTTCTGTCCGTAAAGCTCCATAAATTTATTGGATTAAATCTAATTATTGCAGGAGATCTTAACTTGCTAGCTGACCCCCTTTTAGATAGCTCTAATAAAAGAGCTTTAATCAGCAGAGGTAGGAAGGTACGCATCTTTCAGAAATTATGTTCGCATCTGGGCCTGGTCGATTTATGGCGGGTACAGAACCCGGACGATCGTACTTATACGTGTGTATCTCATGTCCAGCGTTCATTCTCCCGGCTTGACTATTTTCTGATATCAGAAACAATGCTTGGCCGAAATTGGATCTCTGGAATCGAAGATATAGTTATCTCTGATCACGCTGTTATTGTACTAAAGCTTGACACTGGCCAGATGCGGTCGGGATCAAATTATATTTCCTTCCCCAGACATCTATGTAATAATATAAAATTTCAGCAACACGTACGATCGAAGTGGGCAGATTATCAAAATAATAATGGCAATTATATGGATAAAATTGAGACATTCTGGGAAGCTTCCAAGGCCATCTTACGCGGAGAGATTAAATCTTATACGCGCTTCTGGTCAAAACATTGTAGCTCAGTGACTAGACAATTAGCTAATCGTGTTAAGAACGCTTATAGAGCCTATGTCAGTAAACATACCAGAGAAACTTGGGAGGCCTACACTACAGCTAAGACTCTTCGAGACACACACATGAAACAGATTAGTGCCCAGGAAGAAATTAGATTGAAAGCTAGATACGGGGGTTACACGGGCAGATCGGCGAAATTCTTAGCGAGATTAGCGAACTTCTCGCCTAGACAGGCTATCACCGCTATCAAACATGGAGATAAGAGATATACGAACCACCCAGATATTGAAAGAGTGTTCTCTGAATTCTTCCAGACTTTGTATGAACAAGATCCCCTTGATATAGATAAGAAAGAGGCATTCTGGAGCAAGATCAAAGTACCACGTCTGGCTTTAGAGGCCAGAGACATTATTAACACTCCCATTACGGAGGAGGAAATATCATGGGCAATTAAGAAGGCGAAATCTAACAAGGCTGCCGGCCCGGATGCTCTTCCTATTGAGTACTACAGAATTCTACAACTACAGGTATTACCTATATTGACTAA
The DNA here is from genome assembly GCF_027579735.1 of Bombina bombina. Classification (NCBI taxonomy): domain Eukaryota; kingdom Metazoa; phylum Chordata; class Amphibia; order Anura; family Bombinatoridae; genus Bombina; species Bombina bombina. The sequence continues at coordinate 29,660 of NW_026510933.1, forward strand.
GTTATTCAATTTTTATTTTTCAGAGAACACTCGATGTTCTTCTCTCTTTGCTTCTGCAAATATTTCGCTGATTCTAAAAAAGGGTAAGGACCCTGAGCAACCCAGCTCCTTTAGACCTATCTCGGTCCTGAACACTGATTATAAACTGTTAGCAGCTATCATAGCCTCACGACTGAAACCCTTTATGGGCGAGCTAATCCATGAGAATCAAACCGGCTTCATGCCTGGACGCAATCCCGTAAAGAATACGAGGAAACTTCTGATTTTGCTCGAATCTTTCTCTAACAAATACAAATTTGCAGAATCTGGCGACAATATAGACAGGGCCATTCTTACGGTTGATGCCGAGAAGGCCTTTGATAGGGTCAGTTGGGATCATCTATTCTTTGCGTTGGAACGTTTTGGGTTTTCAGGATTTTTTACCAACTACATACGCCTGATTTATAGTACCCCCTCCTCTGCGGTGATTATTAATAATACTTCTACACAACGATTTGATCTATTTAGAGGGACTAGACAGGGTTGTCCGCTTTCACCTTTCCTGTTTAATCTTAGTATAGAACCCTTAGCTATCCGATTACGACAAGAACTGGAAGGGATTACATGGGCGGGGGAGAAACTGGTGCTTCTCCAATACGCAGATGATCTCCTCATATTTATATCTAATCTTAAAGTATCGTTGCCTATCCTACAGAGGATAACCCAAGAGTTTGGGGAAATATCCGGATTTAAGATCAATACTTCAAAATCGGAATTAATGTGGATACATAAACACTTAGTATCACGGGTGAAGCATCCCTTTCAAGAAGTTTCCCAGATTACTTATCTGGGTTTACGTTTATCTAGAAACGCGGAAGATTGGTATAGCCTAAATCATAGGTCTGTACTGGACTCATGCAAGAAAAAGCTCGAGGACTGGACTAGGTTACCAATTTCGCTGACCGCTCGTGTGACCCTGATTAAGTCAGTGATTTTTCCAAAACTCCTCTATATATTGCAAAATATTCCGTGGTTTTTACACAAAAGAGATATTACTATATATAATAAAGCTTGCTCCAAATTCCTTTGGAATGGCAAGAGACCACGGATCTCCGTTCTTAAGCTTATGAATTCTAAGCTAGCAGCTGGCTTGGCACTTCCTAACATTCAGACATATAACCTGGTTATTATAGCCAGATTTGCTTTAGACTGGCTAACTGAGAAGGATCAGATTACATCTTTCACTTGGGAATCTAAGGCTGTAGTCCCCTTTAAGTTAAAGGCTCTGTTGCATTGTCCCCTTACGTCCCTGCCTTCTAATATATTCTACCTAGGCACCTTTAAGAACGTCATTGTAGCCTGGCAAAGACTGTGTACAGAGGTGGGAATCCCGCCTCATGTCTCACAATATTTACCTATAGTGGGCAATCCAGAGTTTAGCCCTGGTATTTATAATCAGATATTTAGAGAATGGGAGTCAAAGGGCCTTCAGACCCTGGGTCAAATTCGAGATACAGATGGGCAGCCAGTCACATTCCATGAAATTGCGACACGATATGCTTTAGGGGCGCGAGAATTCTATGCCTATCTTCAAGTTAGGCATCTTCTCTGGGAACTGAACAGGAAACACGGGAACGAATGGACTCTGGGTGAATTACAGCCCAGGATTATCATCTATGCGGCAGGAATATACGCTATCTCCCCCTTATATTTAGTGCTAAATCAGAAAGCTTCAAATCTGCAAATTAATGAAATGATTGCTAGGTGGTCTACTTTATTTCCAGAAATTGATGAGGAGACTATTGTTGGGAGTTTCAAAATAATCCAGCAGAGCTGGGTCCCGACAACGTGGAGGGAATCACAGATGAAAATTGGGCTGCAGAGATACCTTACACCTGCGGTCCTCTCTAAGTGGTACAAAAGTAAGGTGCCATGCCCCAGATGCTCATCTATAGGGTCCGACCTATTCCATTGTTTATGGAGCTGCCCCAAAATAGGTCAATATTGGGGAAAGATTGCATTCTGGATGATGGTGGTTTTAAAGCTGAATCATAATTTTTCCCCAGTAGAAATCTTCTTTCTGGTGAAGTACCAGGGCATTACTAAGAACTATAGTCTGATAAATACTATTATACTAACAGCACGTAGTCTCATTTTTAAGGCATGGAAAGCATCTTCGGCACCTACTATGGCCCAATTTAAAATGGCCCTCTGCAATCAACTTATAACAGAACAGTATAATATACCATTCCCGCAAGATAAATACCTAGAAGTATTTTTTAAAAAATGGGAACCTTTTGTAAAATCTCTGCCTCTTTTACAACAAAATAAAATAGTCAAACCTTTCAGAAATTCGGAGTTTGTTCAGCTTAACATCCTAGGGGGCCGCTTTCCGGAAGAATGGGCAACGGATGCCGAGTGAGATGGTATGGGGGGGGGGGGAGAGAGTGGGAGGGAGGATCCTTATTTCTGTTATGAGGCAATGATATAATATAAAAACCTTTTTTTTTTTTTTTTTTTTTTTTTGTTGTTTTGTTTTGTTTTATGTTGTTACTATGGCTTGTTCTGTTCTTTCTAATGGGGGAGGGATAAAAGGGGGAAACTCCAGAGACAAAGAAAGACTAGATATTATATAAAGGTTTATCTGGTTACACTACGCATTTCTCTATGTTCACTTTTATAATTATTAGTGCACTATATAAATTTGAATGATGTATAGATACCCTTTCTTTTTTTAAAAAAAAAAAACTAATTTATATGTTTTTTTTTTATTATTTTTACTTAAGTGTGTATTTATGCACTATGTATACTCACTGTGACACATGTTTTTATACTTGGTAACCGAAATTGTAATAACCTTCTCTGTCTTTGTCATAAATAAATATTTAAAAAAAAAAAAAAAAGAAAGAAATTGGAAAGTTGTTAAAAATCACATACTCTATCTGAATCATGAAAGAAAATATTTGGTTCTCATGTCCCTTTAAATGGACAGTAAAGTCAAAATTTAACTTTTATTATTCAAATAGAGCATGCAAATGTAAACAACTTTCCAATTTCCTATTTTTATTGAATTTAATTCTGCCTCTTGGTATCCTTTGTTAAAAAATATACCTAGGTAGACTTAGGAGCAGCAGTGCTGATTGGTGGTTACACATATGTGTCTTGTTATTGCTCCCAGTAGTTTATTGCTTATTCTTCAACAACAAATACCAAGGGAATGATGCAGGTTTGATAATATAAGTAAATTGGAAAGTTGTTTAAAATTGCATGCTCTGTATGAATTGTGATTTTTTTTTTTGAGTGGTATGTGCCTTTAAGGCCAATTTTACTTAAAGGGATATGAAACTCCAGTTTAACATCCTGGGAAATGTAGTTCTGAAACAGCTGGAGTGCCAAGGTTCGCCATCACTGATATAGAACAACCTCCCTGTCAGGGTACCAGGAATCAGACAGATGTGAAATGCTAAAATAATCACAGCTTTATTAAATAATAACAAAAAATAATAGAGTCCAAAAGCCAAATGACAAGCCAGGAGTGAAAGCTAGAGCTGTTAGTGAAATGAGGCGGGTCAGGAGCCAAAGCAAGTAAGAAGTCTGAGACAACGCATGGGCAAAGGCAGACTGAACTCAGGCACTTAAATAGGGAATGATGACATCATAATTCTGGGACAGCAACATGTCTCTCACTGGTGATGTTCTCCAGTTTGGCCATAAGAGGGGGCATAGGTGTAGTGAGCAGCGTTATACACTCTGCAGCAGGCGAAGAGAGAGACAGGTGAGTAAAAATGGCAGCCAGCAGCAAATAACAAATAAGAGCAGGGTGAAACCCTGACAGTACCCTCCCCTCAATGACCCCTACCCCACAGGAGGAAAAAAGTCTTATTGGGGAAATGTGCATGGAAGGCACGGAGGAGGGCGGGAGCATGAACATCAGAGGAGGGAACCCATGAATGCTCCTCTGGACCGTAACCCCTCCAGTGAACCAAATACTGTATGCGACCCCTGTACATACGAGAGTCAATAATGCTGCTGACCTCATATTCTTCATGGTTGTCAACAGAAATAGGATGGGGATGAAGTAACACAGAGTTAAACAGATTACAAACCAATGGTTTCAAGAGGGAGACGTGAAAAACATTGGAGATGCGCATTGCAAGAGGAAGCTCAAGAGAGTAGACAACAGGATTGACCCGTCGGAGTATTAGAAAAGGACCAACATAACGGGAAGCCAGTTTATTGGAAGGCACATGAAGTTTCAATTTGCGGGAGGACAGCCAAACCCTCTTCTCAACCTGGTAGGAAGGCTCAAACTTTTGGTGCTGCATAGACCGATGAAGGCAATCCTGAATCTGCACCCAAGTGTAACGGAGTTGCCGGATATGGTCCTCCAAAGCCGGAATACCCGAGACATGAATGAATCGGGCAACAAGAATGGTTTAAATCCATAGTTTGTCATGAACGGGGATAACTGGGAGGAAGCATTGATGGCACTATTACAAGCGAACTCCACCCAAGGTAACAGCTCAGACCAATTATTGTGGTGATCTGAGACATAGCAACGGAGGAACAGTTCCAGAGCTTGGTTAGACCGTTCCACATCCCCATTGGATTGAGGGTGATAGGCCGAGGAGAAGGAAAGCTGGATCCCCTTTCGGGCACAAAAGGAGCGCCAAAATAATCTGGAGACAAACTGTCTACCCTGGTCTGAGACTATCTCCTTGGATAACCCATGTAAACGAAAGACCTCCTGGGCAAAAATTGTAGCAAGATCCTGAGCGGTAGGCAGCAGCTTCAAGGAAATGCGATATTTTGGATAAATGGTCAACAACCATCAGGATAACAGTATTGCCATTGGAAACAGGAAGTTCAACAATAAAGTCTATGGATAGATGTGTCCAAGGATGCTCACCATTAGCAATAGGTTGGAGAAGACCCACTGAAAGACTTCGAGGAGTCTTATTCTGCGCACAGACTGAGCAGGAGGTAACATACGCAGAAAATTGGAATGGATACCTGGCCCCCTAAATTGTCGAGTGACGGACCAAATAATTTGGTTCTTGCCCGGGTGACCTGTAGCTTTAGGATAGTGGTAAGTGTGCAATAGTTTGGTGCGAAGATTCTCAGGTACAAAGCACTTGCCACTAAGTTTCTCTGGAGGGGCATTGGTTTTTGCAGCCAAGATCTCCTCCCCCAAGGGAGAAGTCAAATTAGAACGTATGGTGTCCAAAATATGGTCAGGAGGTATAACTGGAGTGGGTACAGACTCCTTAGACAGTGGCGAAAATTGTTGAGAGAGGGTATTAGCCCTAACATTCTTACTACCAGGCAGGTAGGATATCACATAATTGAACCAAGACAAAAATAGCGTCCATCTGGCCTATCGGGCAACAAACGCTTCGGATAGGTCAAAACAAGTCAAATTTTTGTGATCAATAAAGATGAGCACTGGTACACTAGTACTTTCAAGAAAGTGCCTGCATTCCTTGAATGCCAAAATTATGGCCAGTAATTAAACTCCGCTGGAGATAATTTCTTAGAGAAGAAACCGCACAGATGCAAGGAACGGTAAGGCATTGAGACAAGAGGGCACCTACTCCTGTTTTAGAATGAAAGGCAGAGCAGGGTTAGGATGAGCCAGAACCAGGGCAAATGCAAAGGCAGTTTTAATACTCTCAAAGGCCTTAATTGCAGTAAGTGACCAATGAAGTGGATCACTCTCCTTACGGGTCATGTCCGTGATAGGTTTGACCAAGGAAGAAAAGTTTTTAATAAACCTTCTAAAGTAATTGGCGGAGCCCAAAAAATGTTGAATACACCGAAGACCTACTAAGCGAGGCCACTGCAGATAACTTGTCAGGATCCATGGAGTACCCTGCAACGGAAATTACATAACCAAGGAAGGTTACTTGAGTTTGATGGAACTCACATTTCTCGAGTTTGGAAAACATGCCGTTCTCACATAGTCTCTGAAGTACCCGTGTGACATCAGAACGGTGAGTCTCAAGTGTGGGTGAGTGTATGAGGATATCGTCTAAGTACACCACATCCCACTGTTGCAACATATCATATAGGACATCATTAATAAATTCTTTGAAAACAGCAGGAGCATAACAAGATATTCATAAAGCCCGTTCCTGGTGTTAAATGCTGTTTTCCATTTGTGGCCCTCTTTAATACTTACAAGATTGTAAGATCCTCTCAGATTGAGTTTAGAAAAGACAGTAGCTCCCTTAAGACGGTCAAAGAGTTCCTTGATGAGCGGAATAGGGTAAGCATTTTTAATGGTAAGGCAATTAAGACCCCTATAATCGATGCATTGTCTTAACTCGACACTCTTCTTCTTCACAAAGAAGATGCTAACGTCTGCTGGAGAGCAGATTTGCAGATTATTCCCCGTGATAGGGCATCGGCAACATACTCCTCCATAGCACTATTCTCCACAACAGATAGAGGGTAAACCCAGCCCTGAGGAATAATGGCTCCGGGTTGCAGGTCTATGGCACAATCATAAGACCAATGAGGAGGCAACATACCTGCACGTACCTTATCAAAAACTTCTTGGAACTCTCGGTACTCCTCTGGCAATTGAGATACCAAAGAAGTGCAAAAGACTTTGACTGGTCTCTGGAGACAAGTAGAAATATATTGCGGAGACCATGACAATATTTTGGACCTACGCCAGTCGAGACTGGGATTGTGCTTTTGAAGCCAAGGATAACCCAGCACAACTGGAAAATGCGGAGAGGTTATCACCTGAAACTGGAGAGTTTCAAAATGGAGAGCCCCAACAGCCATGGATAATGGAGCAGTTTCGTGAGTAACAAGTACGGGCTGAAGGGGCCTGCCATCAATGGCCTCAATAGCAAGTGGAGCAGACCGAGACAGTACAGGAATAGAGTGCTGTGATACAAAAGCACTGTCAATGAAATAGCCCGCAGCACCAGACTCTACAAGAGCCTTGGTGACTATGGAGGAGTCCACCCAGGAAAGGACAACCATGACCAAAGGTTTCCCTAAGTATCTTCGGGGACGAAGATAAACAACCCAAGGTCTGCCCCCGACAGGACCTTAGGTGCGGGCATTTCCCGGACATGTAGGACAAAACTTAAAAATGGGGCCTATAGCCCACAATAGAGGCAGAGCCTCTCCCTCCTCCAAAATGCCCTCTCTGCCACGGAGATGCGCCTGAATCCCAACTACAAAGGCTCAGCAGTACCTGGTGTCTCTGGACCAGGAGGCATGGGAGGAGAGGGCGGTATGGGTGGGAATGAAAATGTAGGAGACAACTGGACAGGAGGCTTCCTCAAGTGCTCCTTGAAAGAGGGCCTCTCTCTGAGTCTGATGTCAATTAGGATTAAAAAAGACACCAAGGCCTCAACATCCTCTGGTAAATCTCTGGCAGCAACTTAGTCTTTAATCGCATCAGAAAGCCCATGAAAGAAAGCAGCAACAAGGGATTTATTGTTCTAACCTACTTCTGCTGCAAGAGTACAAAACTCACCTACTGGGCTACAGATCTCGTACCTTGCTGAATGGACATAAGTCGTTTGGCAGCAGAGGAGGAGCGAGCCAGAACATAAAAAAACCCTTCAAAAGGGGCCACAAATTCAGGGTAATTTGATATCACAGGTTTATTAGTCTCCCACAAGGGATGAACCCAAGCAAGAGCCTAGTCAGAGAGTGATGACATGAGAAACCCCACCTTAGCTCTGTCAGAGGCAAACGCTTGAGGTAACATCTCAAAGTAAATGCCTATCTGGTTCAAAAACCCTCTGCACTGATTAGGATCGCCTACATATCGCTGAGATAGAGGTGCAGAATTGGACATGCTCCTGGTAGGACTAGGTGCAGCAGCGGAAACAGGAGAAGCCATGGCTTGTGGGACACTCTAATCCAAATGGGCAGTGCGAGTGAGAAGGGTTTACAGGGCTAGTCCAAATTGATCCATATGCAGATCCTGTTCATCCATCCTGGAAATTATGGGGGGGAAAGGTGGATTATTAGCACCGTCAGGATTCATGGCCTTTGCGTAATGTCAGGGTACTAGGAATCAGACAGAGACGGGAAATGTTAAAATATTCACAACTTTATTAAATAATAATTTGATTAGCCAATAGAATTTCAATAGCTCTCATCCTATTGGCTGATTTGAACAGCCAATAGGATTTCAGTAGCTCTCATCCTATTGCCTGATTTGAATTTCCAAAATCAAATCAGCCAATAGGAATGCAAGGGATGCCATTTTGAGTCGCGTACCTTGCATTAAAGATTCAGTATACGGCGGCGACCGTATGAAGAGGATGCTCCGCACCGGATGTCTTTAGGACGGACCTGCTCCGCACCACCGGGATGAAGATAGAAGATGCCGCCTGGATGAAGATAGAGCCGCCTGCAGCCTGGATGAAGATGGAGCCGCCGAGATGAAGGTCCTTCAAGCGGGACAGCAACTGTAAGTGGATCGTCGGAGGATTAGTTTTAGGATTTTTTAAGGTTTTTTGGGTGTTTTTTTTTTTAGTTTAGGGTTTAGGCTATTCGTAAAAGAGCTAAATGCCCTTTCCAGGGCAATGCTAAAGAGCTAAATGCCCTTTTAAGGGCAATGCCCATACAAATACCCTTTTCAGGGCAATGGCTAGCTTAGGTTTTTGTAAGTTAGGTTTTTTTTATTTTTGGGGGTTCGTTGGGTGGTGGGTTTTACTATTGGGGGGTCTTTGTATTTTTATTTTTTTTACAGGTAAAAGAGCTGTTTAACTTAGGGCAATTGCTATTTAAGGTGTGTGGTGATATACGTGCAGGACTCAACTGTGCAACCCCTAATTCTGATATGCTCCCAGTATCAGAAAAAGAAATCTAAAACAAGTGGGGGGAGGGGTGCGCTCTACTACAGAGCTGTGAGTGGGACTTATATTGTTTCTGCCTACTTCTATTAATAGTATACAATTGGGATATTTATATTAATTTATATATACTACCCGTGGCAGCTTATATGGTTGGAAAACCATATAAGCTGCCACGGGTAGTATATATAAATTAATATAAATATCCCAATTGTATACTATTAATAGAAGTAGGCAGAAACAATATAAGTCCCACTCACAGCTCTGTAGTAGAGCGCACCCCTCCCCCCACTTGTTTTACTTAACTTAGGGCAATACCATACAAAAGGCCTTATTAAAGGCTATTGGTAGTTTATTGTAGGCTAGGTTTTTGTTATCGAGTCTTATTTTTTGTATTTAGATAGTTTGTAAGTTTTAGAGTAGTGTTTTTTTAATGTGTATTTTAGTTTTATTTCATTGGTAGTTAGTTTAATTTTAGTTTAATAGTTATATTAGTTTAATTGTTAGTTTAACCCCTTAATGACAACTGACGTACCAGGTACGTCATGCATTAACAAGCAGTTAATGACAATGGACGTACCTGGTACGTCAGTTGTCTAACAGAGTGCTGGAAGTGATCACAATCACTTCCAGCAGCTCTGAGGGTATTGCAGTGATGCCTCGATATGGAGGCATCCTGCAATACCCCTTTACAAGACTCCGATGCAGAGAGAGCCACTCTGTGGCCCTCTCTGCACCGGTAGTGATGGTGCCGATGGTGCCTTTGTCCGGTGGGAGGAGGGAGCGTGCGCGTGCGTGCGTGCACGTGCACGGGTGTGCGTGTGCATGTGGGCACGCGTGCACGTGCACATGCGCGCATTAGCCACACTGACACCAATGAAAAAGGAAGGGGAAAAGGATCTGGGAGGGGGAGGGGGAGGGGGTGGGGGTATTGTGGGGGGGCTGCTACACTACAGAAATAATTAAACATACAAATAAAAGTTAAAAATAAAATTAAAATAGTTTGGTTTGTGGGGCCAAACTGGGTACTGGCAGACAGCTGCCAGTACCCAAGATGGCGGTAATTAGGTAGGGGAGAGGGTTAGAGAGCTGGAGGGGGGGATCAGGGAGGTTGGTGCTAAGGCAGGGGTCCATCACAACTAAAATATTTTATAATTTTTATTTAAAAAAAAAAAAAAAAACTCTTTTATTTAGTACTGGCAGACTTTCTGCCAGTACTTAAGATGGCGGTAACAATGGTGGGGTGGGGGAGGGAAGAGAGCTGTTTGGGAGGGATCAGGGGGTGGG